>NC_051224.1:21465000-21737500 GCF_015220715.1 Pygocentrus nattereri
ACAAAAATGGCCAAATTATACTTTGAAATAAGTCTGGGGGCGGTCTGGTTCCTTTGACTTATACTGAAAGTAATGCATGTTTTTTTCTTTCTCCTGTAAAGTTACCATTTTGGAGATACAACAGCGATATGTTAAAAAAATTAATTAATAAATAAAGCCATAAAGTGAGATTAGAAAATATTAATGTAGAAATGAATTACAGATGTTTTTGGAACAGAACCTGACACAGTTATTATAAAATGGACCTTTGGGGAATCAAATAAACAAAAATGTAGGATGTGAGCCCTTTAAAGAAGTACCATGTGCTGCAAAAAATTATCTGCAGTGAACAAAGATAAATGTCAGTTTATTAAGACCCCCCCTACCACCCTGCAACTGTTTTTTTCATACTTTCTCAGATAAACTGGATGAGATTTTAGCCGCAGCACAGCAGACCATCAGCACCAACGAGACGCCAGTACCACGGACTCAGGGGGCAAAGCGGGAGAGAGGCAGAGGCTTTTACAATGAGGTGTGTAGTATGTTTATGTGCATGTGTCTGTTTTGGACGTATATTTGTGTACATGAAGACTACAACGAGTATTACTCTCAACACCCAGCAGTGCTGTTTTACAATCTGTGTTCAAAGTAATTCTTGAAAAGTACAGTAAAGTGTTTGCCAGTCATGAACAGAAAGATGCTACTAAGCAAAAAAACTGTCCTTGTGTACCTACAAGTAAGAATGCCATCTGTATAGTTTTATGAAAGTGCTTGAGATGGACAGGCTCAGAGCTAAAGCACCCTCTGGTGGTCAAAAGCATTGTTGCTCTGAACATTTTTAATTAGTTAAAGAAAAATTTTGCAGTGAAAACAGTGAATTTCTATGAAATAACAAATCTCTAACGTCCTCCGCCAACCTTTTTCTTTACCAGCCAAATTACGACCAATCAGGGATGGGGTTGACGTCATCTGGGGCAGGGCTGGGCTACGACCGTGGCCCATTTGTGTCTGGCCACGCCCCCCAGCACGGTATGCTGCGACAGAAGTCCATCGGTGAGGCTGTCCGTCTGCTTGTCTGTCTGTCTGCTCACCTGTCTGTCCGTCCCGCCATGGTGCAGTCTGTCCGTGGTGCCTGTGCTTCTAGAGTGCCAGACTCCGGGTGCGCTAGCCTGGTGTCAAAATTACAGAAAATAAAAGCCTGAATCTCCTGAGCTTTCACATCATTTTGCTCCAATCATTCAGTCTGACATCATCCTGTTTGGGAGCTATTTGTATGTGTACTTTTTAGTCAGAAAAATAAATATGTTCTGATGAATGATGAATCTTTTTAGATTGACATGGATGCAAATGGTTTGCTAGTGAGGGTCGCCAGACTGAATCACTGGAGGAAAACAAGGTGAACTCTCACAAGATTCAGGGTTGTTAATACCAGGCTGCAATCACTCCTCTGTCCCAGAGACATCCATGCTGGATGATGAAGCACACCTGAAAAGACCATCCATGCTTTTGCAGCTCGCTGTTTAGTGGCAGCTTGACTGAGGGGTTAGACTGGATTTTGGGAAACACATGTTTGTAGTGTTTGTAGTGCAGTCCCTCTATTGATTGACCAAAATCAATATACTCTGTTTTTTACTACCCAGGTTTACTCCTTAGTATAGCTGTGTTTTAGGATGCTGCTTTTTGACTACTAGCCCTTTGCTAAGTAAGTTTGCAAAATACTGGCTGGATAATGCTTATGTTAAACATACATTCACCATCCACTTTAATAGAAATTCCTTCCTTGTACTTCTGTAGTGTAGGAGAGCTTCACATGCCTAATAGGTCCACTATATCGGTGTGCAGTTACAGACCGCACATCTGTTACTGCCCATTGATCACTGGTCACTGGTTTATCATTTGTGTATCAGGCACAAATGCCACTGCTACGTTGTGATTGGTCCACAGCCCAAATATATTGAGCAAAGAGTAGTTGTCAGAAATTGATCATTGATGCAGGGCTAGAGGACGGTTAACACAAACTGTGCATCAGAAGATAAACTACACTGTAAACAAGAATAACTGCTTTATCTTTAAAAAACAAGTAAGCTGACTACGATTAATATTTTAAGTATATTCAGCATCAGATATAAAGCTAAAAGAGCAATCATATGTGCTTTACATTCTGTTAACTTGAGTTGAATGAAATCAAACATTTTAGGGGAGCCAGGTTACTTAATTTCAGGTCAAACACCAGATAGTTTTTATAGTATCCAGTCTCTAACTGTATAACAGGAAGGTGGATTTACAAGGGGGGACTTTCTAAAAAGTGCATAGTGAGAGTATGACTGGGACAATGTGTGATTTAATGAAGTTAAATTTAGCATAATATACCCCAACTCTCTTGGTGTTTAACTGGAGATTCAAAACTAAAAGCCTTCCAGTCTAAAAAAAGAGATATCGTACTCTTATCGTTCTGTTTGTCTGTGTTGGGGAATTCTGTTTGGATTTTAACTTATTTTAATTTGTGAATGCATGCTGCATTGTAGTACTAGACCGCTGCCTACTGTGTTTTGTGTCTCTCTCTTTAGATACAAGTCCTGTGTACACAGTTTTCGTGTTTTTGTAACACATGCATACACATTGCAACTAACACAGGTATGTACTGACACAAAGGCCGATTCGCTGCAGTAGAGAGTACTACATTCACTTGTTTATTCTGGAAGACAGGTATACTATAGACTGTGCTAGTAATGATGATAAACAGGCAAGCCGGTAGACAAGCAGACAGACAGACAAGCAGAAGTATTACAAGATGGACTCCATTTCAGTTTCAGTGGTTATACAGCTCATTTGATTTTCTGACTCTTAATGGTCATTCATCGCTTTCTCTCACTATCACGCTCTTTCTCTTTCATTCTATTGTTTCATGTCTATTTAAAAGTTAGAGTTCTGTTTTATACCCTCTCACTTATACCCTCACCCATTTCTAGCTCATTTACTTCCTTTTTCTTTTTCACTTTTTCCTCCTTCTTACTCTTTGCATCTCTTCCAGGGGTTCCTGAGGAGGAGAAGCAGTTCCTCCATCCTCCAGCCATGAAGTTTGCACGAAGCCTTTCGGTCCCTGGGCCAGATGACATCCCCCCACCTCCAACCACGGCACCCCCTGATCCGCCTTTCTCCTCAGCGCCCCCTTTGGGTTGGAGGGGCAAGACATCCCAACAGCCCTCAGTCTCTGTGTCCCAGTCTACCTCCACCTCAACCCACTATCAGCTTTACTCCCAGTCATCTCACTTTGCTCACGGACCAAGAGATAGGTCACCTGGACCCCCTACAAGCTCTGGAGCTGCAGACCATGCAACCCCGTACTCCCATGCCCAATCCCATCCCTCTGTCCCCAGCAGGACTGCTTCCAGGAAGGTGATGGGTTACACAGGAGATTCAGCAGGGGCTGGAGGGGCAGCAGGAGCTCGAACGGCTGGTTTGAGGAGAGGTTACAGCAATGCGGTCCCACCCACCAGTGTGGCCACAGTGATTCCTCAGCAGCAACAGACTGCTCAGAGCCAGCCAACAAGGACAGAGCGCGGTGCAGCAGGACCAACGTCTGCAGCTGGAGTCCCAAAAGGAGGCGTGCGTAGAGGCAAGGGACCCCTGGTCAAGCAATCCAAGGTGGAAGATCTCCGTTCTGGCCAAAGTACACTAGTAGGGAAAGACTCTATTGAGAAGAGCTCCATCCCCATTCCTACCATCATTGTCAAAGCGCCCTCTACCAGCAGCAGTGGACGCAGTAGCCAAGGAAGCAGCGTGGAAGCAGAACCACCACCTCCGGGAGAAAGCGAAATCTCCAAACCTCCTCCAGGAGCACCACCACCTGCCCCCACCATGCCTCCTCCTGCTCCACCCTCTGTCCCTGCTCCTCCGCCCCCATCGCTTCCACCTCTCCGGGCCCAGGAGAGCCTTGATTTCACCAGCCAGTTTGGTGCTGCCATCGTAGGAGCAGCCCGCAGAGATCGCGAGCGCTTCCATGAAGCTCGGCGCAAGAGTGCCTCTTTTTTCCTTTCAGCTGAGGAGGAATTGGCTGGCACCACTGGAGTAGGAGGAACAGGAAGAAGCCAAGTGTCACAGCAGCTCCAGCAGCAGTCACTGAGCTCCCAACCTTCACCTCGCCTGAGACCCTCCAAGTCTATAGATGAGGGCATGTTCTCAGGAGACACTTTCATCCACCATGCTCGTAGCATGCCACCTGCCTTTGGCCTACCTGAGTACTCCACTCCCGCTCCTGCAGGGGATTACCAGCCCAAGTCTGTACCTGCTGACTTCTACTTGGGAGGCAGCCGTCAGCAGCCACCACAGCAGCCACAGCCTCCTCCCACCACTTTCATCCACCCACTGACAGGGAAGGTCCTGGACCCTTCATCTCCTCTGGGACTTGCTCTGGCTGCTCGGGAGCGTGCCCTGAAGGATGATGGACGAATGCGCAGGGAGAGGGGTGAACACCACTTCAGCCGCCAGCTCTCCAGTGTGGGGGTCTTCCCTCCTTCTCACTCTGTAGCTCCATCTTCCTCCATCAGCTCTTCCGTCGCTCAGTCCACCAGCTCTTCCTCATACCTTGTCACTTCCTCTTCTTTAGCTGCCACCACCCCTTCTACCCGGCCCCCATCACCCAGAATCCTGAGAGGAGCAGGGGGAGGGTGGGGAGATGAAGGAATGGCAGGGGAACGAGCTGAGAGAGAGGCAGCTGGAGCTGCACCTTCTTCCCGGGAAGGCTTAAGAGTACGATTCTCTGAGGACAAAACAGTTCACACACACCACTACCAGTCTCAGCACTACCAGCCCACACAGAAGGAACGGGAGAGGGAGCGGCAGAGGGAGCGCTCCCGGGAACGAGAAAGGGAGCGAGAGATGGAAAGAGTTCAGAGTCAGCAACAACAGCAGACACAGCCATCCTCACAGTCAACTACTCAGCAGCCTCGAAGACCATCGTTCTTGAGAATGGAAAGTGAGGCTGGAGCATATATCTTGTCTCTGACCCCTCCTTCTCCTCCACCCACAGTGACACGCACCCACCCAGCCGGGGCAGGGACTGCGGGTGAGGGGACAAGTGGCATGGGCCTTATGGTCCTCCCTCCTCCTGCTCCATCTGTGGATGCAGATGATGAGTTTGTGTTTGCTGACCCTCTCCCACCTCCTCTAGAGTTTGCTAACAGTTTTGATCGTGAAGTGAGCTATTCTGGGATGTTGGCTAATAATCTAGCTACTCGTCAGCAGCAACAGCAACATCATCCCCCTCCCCCACCTCCACCCCCTCCACCTCCACCCCCACCCCCCCAAAAAGACGCCTTCATGACCGGCTTCCCTGCACACACACCACTGCCCTCTCCACAGGCCGGAGACTCTACCGCCTCCAGTCTCACTTCTTATGATAGTGAAGTGGCTAATTTAACCCAGTCTGCACCTTCTCCTTCTCCATCTTCTCCCAACCCTCCCCCGCCTCCTTCGCCTTCTACCTTGCAGCCCTCTGGCCCTCCTCCACCTCCCTCTGTGTCTCCTCCTCCTCCTCCCACCTCTTACCACAGGCCTTTCAGCTTAGCCCAGTCCCATCATCTTTACAACAACGCTCCCATAACTGGCCGCTCTTCTTCTCCCACACCTCCGCCCCTCTCAATACCAGCTCCCCCCGCCTACCGGGGACCTCCTACTGCTTCTTCAGCCATCGTCACATCAGCCCCATTGAGGGGCACCTCTACCCTGTCTATGACCGCAACCTGTGCCACAGCAACAACCACCACCGCTAGCTCCGCCACTAGCATTGCTGCCAGCACTGCCGCTAGCATTGCCTCAAGCATCGGCGTGACCATGCACACCCAGCGCATGGCAACTGTTTCCACTGTGGCCACCGGAAGCGGGAGTAGGCGGGCCAGCGCTGAGCACCACCCACCACCAAACTCAGCATCAGGCAAAAGTGGAGAGTCCCAGGAAACTGTGGTGGACTCTGGGATCGAGGAGCTCGACAGCCGCAGCAGCAGTGATCACCATCTGGACAACATCCTAGCACTCAGTGGGAGAGAGAGGTTAGAGAGAGCAGGGATGGGAGGTATTGGCATAGGTGGAGAGAGAGGAGGAGGAGCAGTGGAGAGTGACAGGATGAGCGGAGCAGACTTCCTGGAGTCCTACATGAGTTACCTGGATGGACAGACTTTTGAAATGCACAATGCCAAAGCAGCCAGCACTGCGTCCACATACCCCAAGACGCAGCGATATAGAGAGGGTAGCCGGGCGGCTGAGCTCAGAAGACAGACTAGTACGGCTCCTCCAGCATTCCACAGACGGCGAGAGGAAGAAGAGCCTGAAGAAGAGGAGCAGGAGGAGGGAGAGGACGAGGACGTTGGTACTCGGGATGGTTATGGTATCAGGGAAGGACAAGGATTGGCCCGCTCATCTGTCATGTATTTTGACCGGCCCCGTACCCCTGAAATGAAGCCTCTTTGGGGTGAAGGGTCAGCAGGGGCAGGGCAAGGGGTGGGGGAAAGTGGAGCTCAGACAGGGGGGACGTACCTGGAAGGGCGTAAGCTCCACCCTCCCATGTCCAGCATGAAGGCAAGCATCATCAGTGAACTGAGCACCAAGTTACAACAGAGGAGCAAGGGAATGGAGAACTGGGGAGCACAACGGTCACTGAGCCGACACAGGTGGGTGTAAGCGTGTGTCCATGTGTCCAGTATGTCCATGCTTGACTAATCTACTGCTCATATGCATGAGAGAGAAAGTAGGCCTTATGACTATACATGTGCCTGTTGAGTTCAACTGCTAGACAGTGTATCAGTCTGTGACAGTGGTGGACAATGAAATACTTGTACTTTATTTCAGTGTTTAAGTACTTTTGTTAAGAATCTGTATATAAATAAAATATATACATTTGTGAGACTTTTACTTTCATGCCACTACTTTTTACAGTAAAATATCCTGCTTGAAAAAAAAACTTTTTGCAAAATATTGTGAAGTAAAAACTGGATTTTCTATAAAATCCAAAAAAATATGAGAAATAAACCAAAGCAGTCATTGTGCGCTTTTTACTGAATCCCTCCCCTAAAAACTGCATGTACACTCATAGCTTAACAATTGTAACTAGGCTCAAGTACCTCTGCTTTCATAATGAAACAAAATGCCGTAATGTTGTTTGTGGTTCTTTCAAATTAGATACCCGCTGTCCCAGGATTGGGAAGTGAAATTTTACCCATTTCTTAAACGCAAGACACAAGAGTTTGGATTTATATTTTAAATGTGCCTTAGTATTCTTTTGATACTAAGGTACATTTCACATAAAGAACTTTTATACTTTAACACAAGTAAAAATTTAAATAGAGCACTTGCATATTTACTAATATTTATCCAAGACAATCACTACCTTCACTGAAGGACCAAATGTATGTGCTTTGTCTACCACTGGTCAGAGAAAGACCTGGTCTCTGTATGGCAGTTCACAATCTTTGCTTAAAAGTATGTAGACACCCATTCTAATGAGTGAATTTGGCTCTCTTAAAGCTCCCTATGCCCCTACAGAAATTTGGCCACCACAGGTGCTGCCCCACTACAGATGTTTGATAGGTTATTAAATCTTCAGTCCTGGATAGGGTTGGGTGTTGTCCACTGATTCTTTTTGGCCATAAGAAGAAAGTGGTTGTATTCTGTTGCCTTACCTGTACCATTTGGTTGAAGACTGTTTTAGCCAAGGCCTTCAGTAGCAACCCAAAGGACCAAAAATGCATTACGCATCAAAAGAAATGTCATTTAAAAATGCAATTACTGTAAATATATATTTTTCATTGAATGCTATAAAGACTTTTTTCTCATCATTTTTTTTGGGCCAGTTTCCAAGACCCTCATTAAACCTAAACCTAGAATAAAGCCCCCAGCATTGGGCTGTGGAGCAGTGGAACTGTGTTCTTTAGAGTGATGGAGCTCCATCCAGTACCTTTGGGATCAGTTGGAGTGATCCAGAACCTCACTAATACTCAATGATCCTGACCTCACTAATACTCAATCAAATCCTCACAGCCATGTTCCAACATCTAGTGTAAAGCCTTCCCAGAACAGTAGAGGCTATTAAAAAGTGTGACAAACTCCCTACTTAATCTTGAGGTGGGCGATATGGCAAGAATTTAATATCGCAATACTTCAAGAAATATTCATGATACATAATGCCACAATATTAATTTTTCAGACATCTCATCAGTTGGAACAGAGAAAAAAGAACCAGTAAAGCTACATTTTAAAAGGAACAGTGAACATAATTCTTTTAACATAATCCATCATTATTTTTTTATTTATTTTATTATTCAGCATTTGGCATAGCATGGTGGACTAAATCCAACTAAATGGGAATAATTTTGTTCTCTTTATGATGGAACGTTCAGTTGGTCAGTGCTTTACAAGACCTGACGATATACACAATATGTTCAGAAAGACATTCTGTGTCGTACTATGACATAATTTATCACGATAACAATATATACAGTACTGTGCGAAAGTCTTAGGCACCCAAGACACATTTTCAAAATCTATTTATTTGTGTAGTATGTGTTTATTGGCTGAGAAAAATGTTAATATTTGAATAAACAAATATTATATATACATATACATATATATATATATATATATATATATATATATACATATACATATATATAATTATATATATATATATATATATATATATATATTACATATATATATAATTGTGCTCATGATGTAATTGATATTACGTCTCTGCGGTGGCTGTGAAGGTGTCAAGGAAAAATATGGACCCAAGAAGTTCTTGTTACTTTTGATTGTTTTTATGTTTACTTGAATTATGAATATGACTTTATTCTAATGTATATTATGATAAACTCACTGCTGAGGTTAATTGTTTAAAAATTTGCTTAGATGCCTAAAACTTTCGCACAGTACTGTATTTTCATATTGACCAGCTCTAATTAAAACCTGCATTTTAGAAGCAATGCTGGACAAGCAGGTGTCTACAAAGTTTTGGACAAATATCGTATCCATGTTTCCAGGATTTTGTGTGTGCATGTGAGAGAGAGATGCACAGAAAGCTGGGTTTGCTCTCGGCGCTCGTTTAGCTTTGGTGCTCGTTTTGTCAGTAATGGCATTTTACAGTATTATTCTCAGTTAAAAACCTGAAAAGACATGCAAAGTCACTGGCTTATGTTGAATCATCTTTTTAAAGAAAGAAACTCTTAAATCTCTGACCAGCAATCATTGTTACTGGACAGATTTCAGTACCTGCAACAGATCATTTGGTGGACAAATGAAAAAGAACTGAAAATAATGTAAAAATAAATAAATATTTTTGATAAAAAAATAAATATAACTCAGTATATTATACAGTATGGAATGAAAGGAATGTGTACAGGCAGGTTATTTTGAAACTTGAATGTCTGGATCATAGAACAAAATGTGAAGCATGAACCCTGTTGCCAGTTGTTTTTGCAGTATGACACATATGGATATGAATAGTAAACACATTTTTAAACTCATTATTGCAGGACAATGCTTGTTTTGCGTGCAGGTCTTCAGACTTAAAATCACCAGATTGCAACAAAAAACTATTTATATTGCTGATGTCAGAAGAAAACTTCGTATCTCCATTTTAGTCATTTTGCAGTTTTTGACATAATTTAAAAAAAACCTGTTGCTCTTTATATTGTATGTGAATTTCATGATGAATGGACTAAAATAGCCCAAAATTACTTGGAAAAATGTCCGGTTCCATTGACTTACATTAAGTAGGCTACAGTAGGTTTTTTTATCCTTATCCTGTAAAGTTACCATTTTGGAGATACAAGGTTTTTTTTTCCCCAACAACAGCGATATATTGTTTGATGCATGAGTATTGCATGGTGTCTTTGCCTGTTCACTGTGTGATGGGAAAACAAGCCTGTTCTGAAGAAGTTTGGAGGAACTTTTTCCAGTCTGCCGTCTTAACAAAGCTCATTCGGAGCATTTAGTGCTGTTTTGCATTTAAAATAATGGCATTTGAAAATGGAGCCTAAGAAATTTCATTGGTCAAAATGTTTCCAAAACACAGTTTAGACACATAAATGTGCACATGCCAAACTGTTTGTACACATTTACATCCCTTATATAGATATATTGAATATAGTGAGAAAGACAGACAGATGTACACGTACATACACTCATCCTCCACTTTATTGGAAACTCCTTCCTGTAAGCCCACACACTGGTCACCATGTAATGGTCACTGACCTGCTAAAGAACTGAAAAGCAGCTAGCAGCAGTGATTGGACGGCTAAAGGAATGAGGCAGGTTTTGAGACTGGCCTAACTGGCTTCGTCTTTGATGTTGGTACAGTCTAGTCACTTCTCCGCCTTGTAGTATGATACACAGTATATGACTGTATTTGTTGCTAAAAAGAGTAGCGTGCAGTATAGGACTAATCAGCGTTACATCACAACAACAAAGAACATACTTCCAGGTGGAAAACACTGGTAGTGATGCACAGATACAACAGGATTTTGTCCCAATCCTGATACTTTTTTTTGAGTTATTTAACCAGAATATTGGAGAAAACAGAAGTGCTCTTATGATGAAACATCTAAATACTGAGATGTACCTTAGTATGAGTGTGTGCCTCTATGTATTCATTATTAAATACTAGCAAACTATATGTTGCTAATTCTGTTGTCGATATAGATAAAGCTGTGTGCTACTAAAGCTGTTCTGGTCTGGTCTTCTCACACTGATAACTTCACCAGTAACTATACTGTGTTTGTCATTTAATCATGAGTGAACACCAGCCACGCAGTTTTACTGCAACTTTATAAGAAGCCTTCACTTCATCTGCTATGTATGATTGAGTGATCCAAACTTTAATAGCCAGATGGCACTAATGTAATGTCTCCCCAAGTTTACTGATGGCATCTGTAAGGACCTTGCATGAATTTTCTGACCCCGTGGTTATACCAGAATAGGTCCTTGCATATTTGCACCACCCTTGCCTGCTTACTCATTGGTAGTGATGTATTTCTGGAACATGAACGCATGAATTTGTGCTTTTGAATGGGTCTACAACCTGTGAGCGTATTGTCACTATGTGTATGTTTAAATTGTTCCTTCTTTTTGTAATTTCTGCTTATCCCACTGTCCATGTACATCTGTTTGTCCTTCCTCAGACACAGGTAACTGCAGCACTATTCACTATATATTTCTTTCTATATGATTGATCCTGGAGTGCTTTTGTCCTGCTTAGTTTTCTCTACTATAACACAGTTGATTCAGCTAATCAGCAAATTAACAAGCCCTTTTTGGGTTGATGTAGTTGTGATAGAGCAGGAAAACAGTAAAATATGAAGGAAAGGGGGTCCTCCATATTGGGGAACCACTGCCCAGTCACTCTCTTCCTGTGTTTGTTCTGTCTCTCTCGCCCTTAATCTTTTCTCTTCCCTTTCCTCAGGTTCTCAGAGGATTCCACAGGTGCCCTGAGCCCTCCATCAGCTCGCTCTCCTTCTCCATCTCCTCTTTCTCAGCCTGCTCTCTCTCCCTCTCCCACCGCCTCCTCCCAGCCTCCTCTTTACCCAGACTGGGCCCGTTCTCCATCCCCTCAGCCCCCGGCCGCCACGTCTCAACCCCCTCCGGCTCGCTCCCACTCTCCAGTCTCTCCCTCCTCTGGTTATGCCCCCTACCCAACCTCTCCCAAACACCGGCCTGTGTATCGCACCAAAGCGTTGGAATTTCAGTTCATTCCTAGCCGGGAATCTCGCAAGGCAGAGTCACATCACTCTCAGCGCCGACGAGCGCCAAGTCCACTTATTTCTCCCTCAGATCGGCCCAAACTGGGTCCACCTCGCCCCTCTTCCCTCCCCATCCTTCCCACCACGCCCCTCTACAGCAGCCTCTATGACCTCCGTGGCTCCATCACCCCACCATCACCTGCAAACCCTCTGGGTGATCCTTATTTCTCCCCATCTCCTCCTCTTTTTGCCCCATCTGGTGCACCACCAGCACCAAACTCATCTTTGGTGGTCTCTCGCTCCCTCTCGCCCACTCACTTCCTCTCCGGGACATCCTCCCCACCCCTCCACTCCATCGCTCCTCCCACCTGCCTTAGTTACCCCCACTTGCCCCCTCCATCCCCCTCCAAACCCTTCGCCTCCAAGCCCCTGCCCTACTGGACCAAGTATGATGTGGCTGACTGGCTGGCCTACCTGAACCTGGCCGAGCACAGGGAGCGTTTCCTTGACAATGAAATCGACGGCACGCACCTGCCTTCCCTCACCAAGGAGGATTACCTGGACCTGGGCGTGACCCGGGTGGGCCACCGCATGAATATAGAGAGAGCGCTCAGGAGGGTGATGGACAGGTGAGATGAGAGAGAGAGATAGAGAGAGAGAGGGAGGGGGGAAAGGAACCAAGTGCATGGGAAGTGAGATCATCTGAGAACTGGCCACTGCATGAGCTTGAAAGATGGCATGGAGGGTAAAGGGGATGAGTGTGAGAGAGAGACAGAGAGAGGCAAAGAGAAAAAAAGGGGGAATGCATGAGAGGAAAAGGGAAAGAGATACTACTTCTCTATAAAAAGTGAGTGAGAAAAAGAAGGGAATGTTGGAGAGAAAGATGCTGCCCCTATATAAAGCCTTTCCACTTTCCCTCCTGTATCAGGATGTCTAGCTCTTTCCCCGTTTCTGCTCTCTCCCCTCGGGACGGACGGACAGAGAGAACAAGGGATGAGGGCACCCGAAGCTGAGAGGAGAGAGAAAGAGAGAGGGAGAGAGAAAGAGTGAGAGAGAAGAAAAAGTGGGGGAAGTGCAAGCGCCTGCTGCTGCTAGCCAAGGCTAACCCATTCCTGGATAAACGAACGCCAAGTGGAGCATCAACATCCACCAGGATCTCCGGTGAGGAAAGACGAGCGAAAGCTTGGACAGGGGGATGGAGATATGCATAACGAGGGATCAACATGCCTAGGATCATCGATATATCTGACCACAATCCAGACACACTCACACACCCACAGATACAGACACACAGTACACAACCATTCTCTGTGCGTAAACAAAGAAAGGCCTGATGTGATTAATGCAGAAACAGGGAATCTTAATAACTCAGAAAAACCAACACGATGGTAACATTACTGAGCCAAATATTTTGAGAGAAACAATCGAATGCTTTATTGCGTTTTGTTCCGTTTTTATTTTTTTTATTTGTAATTCTGTGATTCGTGGTCTAAATGATAAGGAGAGAGAGTCTAAGTCCTCCACAACCTTCTTTCTCTTATTTTCTTGGCCTTTGAGTTCTGGTCTGTGTTGCTAATGACTATATGCCTTATTCTCCCCTTTCCCAGTGGATTTGGTGTGGTTAATTGTTGCCTTGACCAAAAATCCAACTGAGAGGAGAGAATCCGCCTGACTTCTGGTGCAGCCTTCTCGGTTGATAGATTGTGATCGAGGAGAGAAGCTGATCAGTGGAGGCCAAATGTAGAGAACGATGCGATTGGCTTTCCTCTTGCGAGTCCTAAACAGCCGTGGCCAGTTTACTGCCTGACATTTCCTCGGTGAGAGCGTGTCGATGCGTGCACCCCTCTTCTGAATGCGTGTGAATGATGAGCTGAGTGGTGTTAGCAGAGGCCTGAATGTGTTCGGTTTTTCTGTTTTTACCTCACCTGTTGGAGGCTTTTGCCGAACCTCTTTGCTTTGGTCTTGTGCTGACGTTGTATTTCGCTAGAACTTCTTTACCTTCTCATGTCATAAAATGGCATATATATATATATATATATATATATATATATATATATATATATATATATATATATATATATATATATACATACAGACTGGTCACTGTATTACAAACCCGTAGCAAAAAATAAGTGCCCAGACCAACTGAATAGACACACACACCCTCTAACACATACACAAATATACATACACCAGACTGACCTTCGCATTCCACAGACACACAAATATAAACACACATCTTTTATTTATATTAGAAATATTGGACACCTAAATCTCTATGTACGGATCTGAGCTGACAATAAAAAATGACGCAAAAAAAGACAGATGGACAACACAAACAAAAAGAAAATACTGAAAAATTGATCAACATTTTTACAACAGACTCTCAGCGCATAGGAGTGACTGCTACACCAATCAAACCCACCAACAATAGAGGTTCATAAGGGAGTCAGGAGAGAGACCAAACAGGCCAAATTCTCTCTTTTCTAACCACTCCCCCCATCCTCTTCCTCCAAAAGGCACTCTTTCTTAGGAGGCGAAGCAAAGCGGCGTGTGCATCCAGACACCCTGGAACCACAGGATTCATGCTTATATCTGTTTTAATATGATGATTGTTCTTATAACAAGTTTTTAAACTTTAAATGGGTCTGGAATACGCCTATTGTTATAAAAAAAAAAAACGAGAGAGATTTATTGTTATTTAGTGGAGCCATCCTTCTCATGGTCCTTCCTGTTATCCATGTGAGTTTCTGGGTTACAGCTTTTCTGTTTCTTTGGCAAAGGTGAGCAGGATTTCAGTCTTTATTTTGGTTTTGTTTGGTTGCATTACTGTTTCAAAACCTTACATTCTGCTCCCCTCTACCACATAATCAGCTTGTAAAATGATGAAATGCCACTATATGCAATGACTATCAGTGAAACCACTTGACAAGCCTGTACTGTCCCACATGGAACTGTTGCACCGGGCGTGTTCAAATGAAGTCGGCCACTCTCAACCCTCGTTCTCTCATCTGTCACATGCAGTTGCTCAATCAATGAAAAAAGGGCTTTTTCATCCCCTCTCACGAGTTAGCCAGTGCGCCTCCTTCACTTGTTCTTCAATATTAATTTCTGAGTGTTGTGAAAGATATCGCTGACTGCAGTCTTCATCACCCTTCTCCCCTAGCCCACCTCCCACTTCATCCATGTGTTTTCCTACAGAGAGAAAGCATGTGATCCATCCGTCGGACATAACCTGGGCAACCATTACATTGAACAGAAAGCTAGAGGCTGTTGTCCGGTACGTTATTGCTGCTGATAACAGTAAGGACAATGAAAACATATGTTCATCCTAAATATGGTTTGAGATGTAAAGAAAAAGAATTCCAACTTCTAAAGAATCTCTGTCTTCCAAATAATGTTTAACATGAAAAAAGTTATTTATGCCCAATGCTTTCTACACATCCTGTCATGGTCCATGTGTCTGTCTGTCTGGCTGCTATCATTATTTTGCCACATGGTCTTAGTTTAATATTGTCAGAAGCATCTTTGTCTTCTAATACTGTCACAACAGCTTTGACTCTGTTGGACAGTACGCTCTTACCAGAAAGGGTTGTTTGAACAACGCCATAAAGAAGCCATTTGAGCGACTTTTAAGTGATTGCATAATGAAAAGGTTCCAAAGCAATTTAAAGGCGAATTCTGTCCATTTTTCTACATTTGTGCATAATTCAGTAATTAAGATGTAAATTAGTTATTCAGTATGGTTTGGTGTGAAATGCTCTGTTCTAGAGAAACTTAGTGAGACAGAAATGTTCACAGCGGTGGTGACAGGAACCAGACATCGAAAGCATTTAATGCATCTTAAAGCTATCTGAAGTATACATGAAATAGTTATAGATATGCTGCCTGATGTTTGAGACACTGTGAGAGTACGTTTACATTTACATAATCTGATAACTGCAGAAAATCTGATTTTCTCAGTAGTCAGATCAACACATTTACATGCACCTGAGTAATTAGCTAACATGAAACCCCAGGTCTACATGGGTCAGGCTGTAATCAGATTTCTATTTTGCAACCAGCCAGTAAACTCACATAACTAATGTAAAACTCAAACTTCATGCTGGAACTTTCTTTTAAAAACATTGTGCCACTTTATCTGAAAATATGAACATACATCATCTAGAAGATGAAGAAAAATTCAATCCTTCATTTGGCCAAGCATGAAGTTGCTTTCAGTGATGCTCCAAAAGTGATTTGTTGATGTCTCGTCGGTGCTGTGTTAAACACTGCTTGATTATTTCCAGTACCGCTATCTGCAGACTGAGAATTCCGAAAGAAATCAGAGTGAGAGTTCACACTTAGAAATCTGATGACTGAGCTAAAATCCAGCCTCTTTATCAGATTTCTAGACCTTACTTTGATCTAAGTATGCTGTTTACATGATCATTTGAATAATCAGATACCTGCAGGAATCTGATTATGATAGGATCATTTATCACTGTTTTATGGTAGTTTTGCCCTAAAATCTATTTTGTAAAATGCATTCATAGCAGAGAGACACATGCGGCCAGTTTAGGGCAAAACAGTCGCCAAAGAAAACGTTTTTACCACTATTTTACCAACATTAAATTTAACAACTCTGGTGTTTTTGGAAAGTAAATAAAATGTCTACATTTGTGCTGTACACATGGCAACCCCTGGTTCCCATCACCACCACTGTAAAGAAATCTGAATCTCTACACTGAACCATTCCACATCAAAGCGCTCTGAATGGCTGTTTACATCTCAACCACTGAATTATACAGACTGTGGGAATTCCCTTATACAGATCAGGTTCTTTAAATCTGAATAAGGTCCAAAACGCTCATAACGACAAAAATTGTTCTACATTGAACATTTTTAAGGGAAGAAAAACTGGTTCTTCGATGGCACCTTCATTTTAAGGGTTGCAGATCTTCCTCTTGAGAAAGAGGGAGACAGTAAAAGAAGTAATATACCTTGGTTAAAGTCCTTATAATGTTGGTCCAGCATTAGCCTTTGAAGAGTAAAGTGATGGTTGACTTTTGGGTTAGGCTCTCACCAGGTTTACTGCTATATTTTCAGGCCATGGCAGCATCACAGCAGTCATTTGTTCATCACCATGCTGCACAAGCTGATTTATATAGTCCTAGAGAAGTGCTTTGGGAAATCTACACATGAGGCTATGCATATGCAATAGAGATCTGCACTGAGAAGAGCAAGGTTAAATATGTCCCTCATCTCTCAGCCTGGTCTGAACAACGTGGCGACTTGAAGCAGCTCCATTCCATATAGACCCCATAATACGAATATGACCACGATATGGGACACTGGTCAAATGTAAACCATTTGATGCGGTATTTGAGCGGGGTGTGCAGAAAGCATCCGTTTTTTTTTTTGTTTTCTTTGAAAAATATATATATATAAAAAATGGAAGAAAATTAACTATGAAGAGAGATGAAAGATTATTAACAGACTATATATATGTATATGTGGTATACATATACACATTCATATATACATATGAATTACAAATGTTTTAATATATGAGTAAAAGTTATTAGAATTATAATAAAGATGCAGGAATAACTTTGAGTGGTTTGAGATGTGTCTGGATTTTTTTTTTCAGGTTCTTTCCAACAGCTGTTACTTCTTTGCAACATCTGTCAGTTCATGTCTTCTGTATTTGTACAGCACTTCTAACATCAGATGACGCAGCTTTACAAAAGTTACTTTACAGTGGGAATATGAAAATAAGCCCAGGTCCCCGAGTTTCTCTTCACTCAACATACCTGATTCAACTGATCAGATCTTTACCAAGCGCTTTATAAAGCTGAAGGATAAACACTGTTCTACAGTGATCTACAGCTTCCACCAGCACCTTTAGAAGCTTAAGTCTGTTGGAGCAGCATGAACACTAACCAGCACGATAAACAACTGACTCACACACAACTCTCACAAAAACAGTTCTTGAATGGTTTTTGGTTTGAAATGGGGTTGCAAAACTGAGGGAGTCCTGGGGGTCTGGGTCCCCCTATGTAACCTCTTCTACCCCCTGAATGTCTCAAAATCAAAATTCTGAGGGGTCCTTGAAAATAAAGTTACTTAGTATGGGAAAAACAGACACTCGCATACAAATTCAGGGAAAGACCATTATTTGTCACGTTTTCACAGCTGGTGAGCCTCTAATATTATTAAGTCACTGCAGAACTGGTCTGCCTCAGGGTGGCACTGTAGCAAATTAGTTTACCCTGTTGGTCCTTCATAGCCTCACAACTGTGCTCAGAACATAGAATTTGTAGAGAGAATTGTCACTCCTGAGAGAGTCCAAAATGAATGGGTCAAGGTGGAACATTTGAGCAATATTGTAGTTTGTAAATGCTTAAACATCTTAATGTAAAAGAATACAATCATTTCCTGAACACAGAATATCATAAAACATTTTAACACCAGTGTTATATTTTTAAGAGCTTTTAAACTCGAGTTATAGGAGTTTAAAACAACACCTCATGTACGTCCATGATGTCTGTGAGTGAAAGCTCAGCTCACCAACTAATCGGCACTCAGTAGCAGTAATGTTAGTGCCCTGCTGCCCAAAACCTGTTTGCTGCAGAAAAAAGGAAACATACAGGTGAGTTTTAGTGAAATACAAACTTCTGCTTTCTAAAACTAAAAAAATGTTCTGGGCGAGTGATTAGAAACAATAGTAACTTTCCGTTTTTAGCCGTTGAGCTCCATTCACTCTCATTCATTGAGGACTCACTTGCAGGAGACCTGTGGTGTCTTTCAGTCCTGATTTTGATATAATGGGGGGAATAGGAAGTGGCCAGGCTCCTCATAAAATAGGACCCATGTGTCAAAACACAAGTCAGGCTCAAGGCACAATCCAATTCTGCCCACAAAATTATTTTAATTTTCTATTATTGTTAGACTGTTTCACCATGTCTACAGTTCCCAGCATGCACCAGCTAACTTAATGTGTGCTCTCCCCCCTCCTCAACAATGACCTATGTGACAGCACCACAAAAACAAACAAAGAAAAATGCCTAGTTGTCTAGTTCAAGTGAATGGGTTTATATTTAAAATTACTTTCAAACTCTTATCAGGACTCTTTTTTTACACTGTGACAGTATTTTCAGATCTATTGAACTGCTTCTTTGGGTTGAGGCTCATTAGAGGGGAAGCATCTCAAGGCAGGAGAAGGCGAGTCAGACTCGCTCACTATATTCTGTATATCAGGCAGCTCAGAACTTCTATGTGTCCCTGGTGTTACAGTCTTTAATGGCTGGGTAATTAACATTTTGTCAAAATAATGCCACAAACAGTTTTTATTACTGATTTTAAATACACAAGGTCACCTGACCAACAATGAGTCAGCCGATTTACAAAATCCTCAGGTTTAACCAGAAAGTCACTGGAGTTACACCATATTCATACACCAGTGACTGTAAAATATGTTTGGAATGAAGCTCTCCTTTCTGCATATATGATAACAGGATATGATAATAGACATATTAAGATTATTTAGTTTTGGGATGAAAGAAACTGATGTTTTTAAAAATGCACCTGAATTCACATTCCAAAAGGAGAACGACCCAACAGGCCTCAATTTGAGGGGGAAGGTCAAGGAAACGTTTGAAAAAGATATGATCCCCTACTAATCTGCCACCACCCATTAACATCCGCTTATGATGTTCTGACAACTTAAGTCAAAAGTTCTGTATTCGGCACTATTCAAATCAGCATTTTAATCTCAGTTTAAGACAACACTGCTTTATTTTCCTGCACTAAAAAGATGACTCAACCACTGCCTTCCAAAGCACAGTTAAAGTCTTCTAGCTTTTATTTTGTGCCATTTTCTTCAACTATGCTGCTAGATTGACAGCTCATTAGCCTCATTTCTCTGTAGCTAGGCCTTCTTGGCAATGAGGCCAGCTCTACACTACAAATGGGCCTTCTAGCAAAACGCACCAATTAGAACAGCTGAGCGGCTGTTTTGTCCACAAACTCTGCTGTTGATCTACAAAGTGCACGGTTTAGTAAACAAATCCAGCAGCACAAGCTTCCAGTGGCGGGTTTGACCTACTATTTCAGCCGCTCAGAGCAGGATTACAGTAAACCACGAATGAGGTTGTGATTTTGATGTCATCACACCATTGTTCTTCAGCTGAGTCACTACTCCTCTGTTTGGGCACAGGCTGCCTCTGAATAAACACCCAAACTGCAGGATGAACCTTCACGTTTGGCAAACTAGCTCTAACTCCAAGCACAATCTAGATGGAAACTACAAGGCAACAAGGAAGCTACCTGGGGCCCCTCAGAATACAGGCTAAGGCCCCATCCCATTTTTACCCCTCCTCCTTGTTTGAGTGTCATCTTGCCCCTTGGAACCACATTTCAAGGGGTAGTGGTTGAAATCTTCCCGTACAAAATGGGACCCTCAAATAAGGAACAGCATTACTTCATTAAAGCTGCTAGCGCTGCTCTGCAGGCGACCCTGCCAGTCTGCAGTGACGGCAGAGGAGGGACAAGGTCAGCTCCTCACTGCTGGGCTTCAGTTACATTTAGGGCATCATATGCCTTCAAAGAGGGGGGCGGGGCAATTATTTATTATCACCCACCACTAATTCTACTCACCAGCTTCTTGTTCGAATTTTCCTGTTCCACCTTAAATGGTGCCTGTAGAATGTAACTGCAGGACTACTTAAGGTGGAACAAGAAATTTAGCTGCTGGCTACTACTGAGACATAATACTAGTGACTTTTTATCCTCGTTATGAGGAAAAGGACCAAAATACAAACTTCAACTAAAATAAGAAAATGGTCATTCTAATGGAGAAAATTCTGTGTTTCTTTGGTTGCTTGTGCAGCCATCTTACCAGTTCTTTCTGAAAAACCTCCGTTTGGAGAGGCATGTAGCCCTAATACTTCACCCCTCTATCTCAAGAATCAGGACACCCTCCCCTAAACATGACAGGGGCAAGGGGTGAAACGGGATTGGGCCTGTATATCTACAACATGGCAGTTTTAAGGGGAAAGCAAAAAACATGCATGTTAATGTAACGAGACATCCTCTGAAGCAACAGCATGTTCTACTGCTTCACTGGTCATCAAACACTCAAAAGCTGCAGAGAAATCATTCACCCCTTAACAAGCAAAGGGCCAAAACAGGCCCAAAGCATTATTACCACACTTTAATCCTAAAAACAGGTCCAATAGTATTGAAGTCCCTCTAACTCCTGAATAATAAGCCATTGAATGCAAGAAGTCTGGATTGTTAAGGGGTTACATCAAGGGCATCAAACTCAACCACTAAAATAATTAAAATCTCAAATCTGTGGGCCAGAGGGGAGCAAAAAAAAAAGTCACTTAACATTTTGCTAGAGCCTGTACTGGTCATTTTCCAAAACAGACCACATTGTGAACAGTAAAATACAGGACATGTTTTAGATCTTGAAATTACATGAATCCTCCAAATTAACTTCCCCAGGAGCTTAGCCTCTTAAACCTACCTACCTCAGTGAATTAGACACCTGGCACACTTCCATTGCTCCAGGTTCTTAAGACTTTGGCTCAGTTTCTGAGCTTTATATTGGTTGAACTGCAGCTGAAAGTGTTTGATCTTACTGGTGTAGAATTCTGTAGAACTGAGCTGTAACTGCTGTCCCACAGACTTTGGGTAGGAGAGTCAGAGAGCATCACATTGCAGTGAATGCTGGGGACTGTAGCACAGCACATTGTGAAACAGACTTAACAGAAAATGAACATTTCTGCAGGCCAGACAGGATTGTGGGCCTAATCTGGCCTGCACACCCATTTGACACCAGGGGGTTATAAATGGATCACCCACAATGTAGCAAGTCAAGCCATGTTAAAATAACCAAACCAGGATGGTGCATTAGATCTACATCATGCATTAGATTTGACAAATCCAAGGAACAAGCAGGCAGATTTTGTCTTGCAGAAAAGTAACTTTATTGCATTTTCAAGATAACATGACATGATTCAACCTGGATTCCTTCACCACATATGCATTTTTATACCTGCCCAACATTACTTGCTGCTGAAAGAGCCTGAGGAATGAACAGTAGATGGCACAGTAGGCCACCATGCCTCTTTTCCATACCCAATATTTGTCAGGTCATCCCAAATGCCCCTCACACTAAGGCAGGTTTTTGTGGCCAATTCCAGGTTTACAGTACATCTACATCAAGAGTCAATTAGCCAGGATGGATTATTAGGCCTGGGCTGAGAGACAATGAACTGTAAATACACTTCAGAACGTGTGCATCACTGACCAACTGCATGTTTCACTATAAAGAGTAATTCATTTAAACTGGACTCTGGAAAAGGGTCTGGTTGGAAACATGCACTGCCAGCCTATGACTGACAACTTTTGAACAAGAGATTTTGCGATTCTGATCGTGGTAATCGATTTCTGAGACAATTCTGGTCTTTGTGCTACATGACCACCTTCCAATTGGAAAAACTTGCCCTTGGTACAATATGGCAGCTTTCAAGATTGCATCCATGTTCTGGACATAAGCCTAAAAGACCCCCCTCACCCATTTCTTGCTGGGTATTCAGATGCGCCGTTTTCCTTTTTGTTTCTGAAAAACTATACGAATGTTTATTCGCCATGAAAATAAATAAATAATTAAATGAAATTAAATTATGGACATGACTTGGTAAAGTGTGGGAACGAGATCCTAATGCATGGTCACGACTTACTGAACTGTAATCTCATTCCCATGACCTACCAAGTAGTGCCCACACATTAGGATCTCATCAGGTGTCAAGTTGTAGCCACATTTATTTAAAAAGGAATGTATTTAGACAAGGGATTTATTTAATTTGATAACAGGGCGGTACATTAAATAACCAGCTGTATTATAGATGAAAAATGGATGAAGCAATGATGTCACCAAGCAGAAGCCGTTAGGCTGCTTCCACCATTGTGGCAGTGCACATGACATCACTGGGACTGACATACATACATCTGTCTGCAGCCAGGCTATTGGGCAGGATTTTATGCCAAACATTGCATTAATAGTTTGACATTTTTAAATGAACCTTCAACTGATCAAATTTTCAAATGGTTTGCCAGTTAAATTCTCTAGCTTATACGCAATTATTCATTGTAGGGTCACATTACACTATGTAACAAGTTTTGTTCCCAGCTTTTTAATGTTATATTCCAATTGCTTATGTCTAAAAAATGAAATTGCTTACATTCATCATAAACTTTGCTTTTGTGACCACAGCAACAAAAATTATGAATTTATTATAGAAACAGACGATTTTGCATCTTCTTAGTCTGACTACAATTGACTTACGGGGGCAGCTAGATGAGGGACTTGTTACCTGAAACAACAAACAAGAATAAGTCACAAAAGGAAGATTTTAGAAAACATGAAAAAAAGTAATGTGTTCTCCTCAGACTCCACCATGTCAGGAGTGGAACGGCACGTTAGTCACCACAGCCATTCAGAGCCCAGTGCAAGACATCACCGGAGAACATTTACGACTAATGAGAGGCTGAACAGGCATACCTTCTCATCTCCAGCAGAAGCATGTATGAAGTCCACTGAAAAAGAATCAAATAACAGGATTAGTAATTCTCAAAGCTCATTCATTTGCAGCCACTAAGGTCTGAGGTTGTTCAGACTGCAGGCAAATGGGATTGGTTTCTCAATTCAGTTCTTTTGAGAAGACTCCATAATGAACGCAAACCCGGTCACACCAAACCACTCTGAAGACATCGCCCTCGGAATGGAAAATGTAAATATTGGTGGACTTCCCCGTTAAAAAGGGAATGGGCAGGAAAGTTAAAGGGAATTCCATGAATTTATGATTTTTGCACAACTCCAATACAATAAGCAAACCAATAAACAATTTATTTACAGTGGTGGTGACAGGAACCAGGGGTCACCATGTCTGCAATACACAAACATTTACTATCAAAAACCACCAGTGACCTACACAGGTCTGAGCTTTTATATGTAATGCTGATAAAATAGTGATCTGAAAAATAAACTCTCCTCAACGTCCTGCATGTAATCCCAAACCATATACGAGTTTGAATGGATTAACGAGATATTTTAGGCCGAAGCTTCTACAAAATTATCAATAATGATTTGGGCATCAAGCAGCGTTTCATAAGCAGTAGCTTTCCGAGACGAATGTTGGGTTCCCATCATGACCATTGAGAACAATGACGACAACGCAAGTTTGTCTGGAACGGAGCATTTCACACCAAATCACTCAATCATGTATTATTATTATATGTTATTATATCTAATCATGCAGAAATCGAAAAATGAAGTTCCTCTTTAAATAAGTGAAGTCTCTTCAGACTCCGCCATGTCAGTAGCAGAGCTACACGTTTCGCCACAGATATTCTGAGCCCAGTGCAAGAGATCATCACCAGAGACTCACTTCGGGTCGTTTACACGATTACACGGGCCTGCAGCAGAGTGAATGGGCGTAAATGGATCAAAGTCCGCTTTTAAACCCATTTAAGACGCCGTATCTTTTACAAAAGCGGCTCAAAGCAAGACTTCGCGTCCATGCGGCAGCGCCACAGATACTCTGAACAGTGGCGATAACTCACTCTAGTAACTTCCGGTTCCTAACGGCTGCTAAAGGAGTTTCTTTTAGAGCAAACAATGAACGCCACCGAAAGGGGGAAATAATGTTAGCCAAATAAACATCCCGACAACAAAAAAAAATTATGGCTCACTTTAGAATAAATAACGCTCAAAGTGTTTAACTTAACGTGTTAAGGAGCTGCTGCACAGTTTAAGGTGGAACGGGATGATTCGATCTATATGGCTGGAGAAAAGGAAGCCAACAATGACTTCGTTAAAACACGCTAATCTTTTAGCGTCATACAAAGTGAACGTTAGAAAAACGCCACCCATTAAGCCCTTCTTTTAAAACAAGTGGCGCAGAGGTTTTTATGGATAATTTTCTTACCCACTGAAGTGATGAGCTCCTCTCAAAGACAGGGAAGAAAGACCGAGTAGCCGCCAAAATGGGGGCTTTTATAGTCCATGCTGCTGAGGACTCTTATGTTTCCGCTAGCTATTCAAAGCGCTTCTGCATGTGTCAGAATAAGAGTCTCCGTTAGGCCGCGTCAAGACTTTTCGTTTAATAGACTAAATGTGTTACTTCACTGCTTCTGTAACGGTTCTATTGAGTCTTGGCCTTCTGAATACAGGCGCTGCGACTCAACTGCGCACTTAATACTAGTACTTTCGTGCGTTTGACTATGTAGTATGTAGTATAGTTACAAGTGACAAAATTGAGTATACTCAAAAATCCACAATACATACTTAGAACCACTGTTTTTGAGTATAGCAGTGATGGACACTATTGTCCCACAGTCCAGTGGGAAACGGAAAGACAGGAGCTTCTCGCTTCTGGAAAATTCTGAAAATGTGGCGGATGGCGACGCGACACCAGCTTGCTGTGGTACCGGGATCAGAAAAGTGAGCTCATCCCAGATCTGTAAAATATTCTGTAAAAAAACAAACAAACAAACAAATGTTTTTTACTTACTAATGTTTTCATTTGTTAGCGTTTCTGTAAGAAATGTGTTCGTGAACGCACGTTAATTTGTTAGCTAGCCTTCAGAGTCCAGCTTGCTACGGTTCGTCCCTTCCTGCTGGTGAGGACTGTGTAGCAGGTTAATATTTAGTGTACTAACCTGTCAAACTCATACTATTAAGATAAGTATGCAGTGTGTACTGTACATTATTAGTGTGTAGTGCACAATTGGGACACAGCCAGGGTGAATTTCTTCACCTGTGCATGAAGAGAAAATGTCAAAATATGCGTCCAGTGTGTAATATATTTTTGACGCATATGTAAACATTAAAAATGGACACATATATTTATATATTGGCATATATTTAAATGTTTAAATTGTTACCATTAAATTTACTGACCACATATATTGTAACAACCGCGACCCTGTTTGGACTAGCGGTCAACGATGGATGGATGGATGGATGGATGGATGGATGGATGGATGGATGGATGGATGGATATATTGTAACACATCACATATGTTACACATTATTTTAAGGTAATTTCTTTTCAAATAGGCAGGGCTGTAAGCATCATATAAGAATGCAGACAGTCAATGTAATTACCAGATACAAGATACAACACTACATTATTATTATAGGAAGTAAAAATATTATAAATATATTATATTCTCTTAAATGTACTTTTCAACGCTAGAAGAAATCTAGAGAAATCTAGAGGTACATAAGCCCTCTAACCTTTGCCAGTATTTAACAGTGTTAAAGTATACAGAATGGCTTACATTGCACAATAATATTAGGTAAGTATATTATATAGGTAAGTTTGGACTAGGATGGTTTTGTTAAAATGCTCTAGCTGGTGACAAACTGGTAGTTATACATTATTCAGTGTTATTTCTAGAATGCACTACTAGAACTGATAGCTACCAGATTACCAGCACTACAAATGAAAGTACAGGTACTGCAACATTTGAAGTGCCCTATTTAGGCTGCATGTAGGCCGCATGGAGCGCACTGAACTATGCAGAGAACTATGCTGGTTTATACTGGCCTGGTGCTGGTTTAGCCGGTCACCCAGTGCAGTGATGCTGGTTGATCAGCAAAAGGATGTGAACACTGACACTTTAAGCCACTATTTGTGGGGTTCCTTGTGTAGTTGTGTTCAAAAAACATGTTACAATGCATTTCATAATCCAACACAAGCACTAGCTGCCTTCTGAGTGTTATAACAGGGGGCATGCTACAATATATCACTGTTGTCAGAAGAAAACCTTGCATCTCCATTTTTGGTTTTTCAGTTTTAGGCATAATTTGAAAATACCTGTTGCCCATCACATTGTGTGTAGATATGAAGAATGGGCCAAAAGAAACGACCCAAAATGACCTGGAAAAAAGCCTGTTTCCAATGACTTACATTCTAAGTAAGGCCATTTTTTTCCTTCTCCTCTAAAGTTATCATTTTGGAGATACGAGGTTTTCTTCCAACAGCAGCAGTATGCAAGAAAACGATAGTATACATATAATACGAGGCTAAAGGTGTCCTGTTAGCCAACTTCCTGTTCCAATTTTCCGTTCCACCTTAAATGGTTCAGCTGTCACATTGTGTCACCTACAGACACGAGAATGTAGCTGCTGCACTGTTTAAGGTGGAATGGAAAACTCGAATGAGGAGCTAACTGCATGCACAGCTGTTTTTGAGAGACAGACAGAGGGAAGGAGGGAAGGAGGGAGGGGAGAGAGGGAAGGAGGGAGGGGAGAGAGGGAAGGAGGGAGGGAGAGAAGGAGGGAGGTAGGGAGAGAGCAAGCCACCTCACCAAACACTGACACTGAGTAAAAGAAGTAGTGGAGGAGAGAGAGGGAGTGGTGGAGTTGGAGATCTGGAGGAAAAGGAGAGCAGGAGGAACGGAGGGAGACGTTACTTTCCAGAAAGGAAGCCAAGAACTGCCAGTAAACTGACGGAGGAGAAGTTAGAGGTAAGTTTTTCCTTCTTTTCCTCATGTTTAACACATTTTCTCCAGTATGTATCTGGCGGTTGGCTCTGCGTTAGGCTGCTGTGGCATGTTATGCCTGATCCATACTCTATTTCTGTCCCATGCATTCATGAGCTGCTATATATTTCCTCGTGTGGCTGGTTGCGTGTGACTGTCAAAACGAGGACAGGGGGAGGAGAGCGGGGTGAGGGGGAGGGGGGTACAGAACTATGAGGGAGTTTGAAAAGGGGGTCCAAGCCCCCTTTCACATGCTTAAGTGGATCTCTGCATGGTGAAATGCTTCTTCAGATTGATGGAGAATGTGTTGTATATGGTTCTATATGGAAACTTTTCAAAAAGGGTTCTATGTAGCACCAAAAAGTGTTTTTCTAGATAGAACCTTTTTCAAAAATGTTCTGTATAGAGCCATATACACCACATTTTCCATCAATCTGAAGAACCATTTTACCACTTTAGGCATGCAAGTGGTTCTTTGAGTGTACATGGTTCTATATATAACCAATCTTTACTATAGAACCCTTAAAGAACCATTTTTGTTTTGGAATAAAAGGGTTTGACATGATGCATAAAGTCTCTTTTAAAGTCAAACTTCCCCTGACCAATCACAAGGCTGACGTCTCAGGCTCCGCCCACCCAGAACAGTTTCAGAGTCCGAGAAACTTAGTGAGCTAAAGCTGACCCAGCATAACCAAAAGGTGGCGAGCTGGACTACCTGTCTGTAGCTGTCTATCACCCGTTCACTCGTTTATCCAACACTGTTTGTCCATTCCTTCATTCACATGTTCGTTTGTTCATCCATCCATCTTCTGCACAGCTGTTTTATCTGTGCCTTTTTTTCGTCCAGTTAGCGTCATGTAAAAGCTGGACAATGATGTTAGTTCTGTATGAGGGGTGGAGCGGGCTAGGAGTGTTGGACAGAGAGCTGTCAATCAAGCTGCTTATTGGCCACGCCCACACAGTTCTCAGATAGGGCTGATCAGAAGTGAAATTTGTTCAATTTTTGTCTTATATTTGCTGGATGGTTAATATAACACTTAAGTTTAGCCATACAGACATTTTTAATGTATTACTCTATGACAGAGAATTCTTTGGAGTGATCCCATAGTTTGGTCAAGAGTTTGGTTTCTTAATCCTGTAAATGGCCACTGGTGGGCCCAAAGTTTTTTACACACTTCTATTGAAGTCCCTGTAGTTACTGAATAATAATAATAAACGAGATATGCAGCTGTGAAGAACTTTTTCAAAATAAAAGTAAATGTGCCATACTGCCCTGCGATGGACTGGCGACCTGTCCAGGGTGTATCCTGCCTTCCGCCCGATGACCGCTGGGATAGGCTACAGCACCCCCACTCGCGACCCTAAGGGAAAAGCGGCTTAGAAAAAGGATGGATGGATGTGCCATACAAATCTCAGACTTTTACAGGAGTTCTATTGTAAATCTGATTCATAGAATAATACTGCAGTTACAGAATACTGTAATCTACTGTAGAAGTCTGAATGTCATTATAGCTTTTTAAAGACAACAGTGTGATCATGATATTAATTTGAAACTGTTAAACGGTTCAGCAAACACACTTTATACATAAGACGTTATAACCGTTAAGGTGCTCTTCTCTCTGTCTTTAAGACCTGAAAGTTGGCAGCAGCCCAGCGTCTGTTTTAATGTGACACTACAGGTTGAACTAGTTAACTGAAACACAAAACACCATCACAGCTGGAATAACAAAACTTGTAAAATGCATCCAAACGTCTTTGGGGAAAGGACGTCATGCTGTGACGAAGCAAAGCTTCTTGTGAAATGATTTGCAGATTAAATAAAACAAATAAAAAAGTCATTAAAGGGAAAAACAAATACACTAAAAATGTGCAGACAAATGCGATGGGAGGTCAGTGTAGAACTGTGCTTTAAAAAACTCTTAAGTGGGTCAAAAGTGGTTCTTCTGTAGCTTCACTCCAAAACCCCTTCTGATGTCTTTATTTTCAGAAGTGTATATTAATCTTCTCATGATTCTCATCAATGACAGAGTTTATTATGATGAAGAAAAATGCCACAGAGCTCGATCTGATTGGTCTACAGTTACAGCTTAGATGAAAATCTTACAGCAGCCGATCCATTTTATTCACAATCAAATGATTTTTCAATTGTTTTGCTAAAACTTTAATATGATGAACTAAACGTTAGACAGACGTGTGTATATATATGTGTGTGTGTGTGTGTGTGTGTGTATATATATATATATTAGTATTAGTCTCGTTATCTCTGTAATCACTTTAATCTTGCAGTTGCTCAGTTGCAACAGGAGATTACAGACTTGTGCAACTTTGCTGGAGGAATAAAGCTCTGCAGGACAGCAGGGATCAGGAGCAGGAAATGGAGAGAGAGGGGGCTAGGGGAGAGGGAGAGAGAGAGGGGGACAGGAAGACAGTTCAGAGGTCAAGATTATGATGGTTCATGGGAACGGAGAGAGGAAGAGGAGAAAGAGATAGAGGAGAGAGAGAGAGGACAAGGAAACGAAGAGAACAAGACAGGAAAAGAGGCAGACAAATATAAATGTATGAGAAGGAAAGAAAGACAGAGAAGAGACAAAAAGATGAGGGAAGAGTGAAAGAGAGACAGCAAGGAGAACGGAGAGACAGAAGAAAGATAAAGAATGAAAGGAGAGAATAAAATAGGCAAACAGAGAGAAAAAGCAAATGCTGAGCGTTGACAGAGAGAGAGAGAGAGAGAGAGAGAGAGAGAGAGAGAGAGAGAGAGAGAGAGAGAGAGAGAGATTCTCTTGTTAATTATGCTTCTTTCATGTGTTTTCATACGGACACTTCACTTTACATTTTAACAGGAACACAAATGAACATACAGTATATTGTGCAGCTTTGGCAGCAGTTTAACACTGTCAATAAAGCGTATTTGATTTAATCTAGAGAGAGAAAGAACCAGAGAGAGAGAGACAGAGGAAAGGAGAGAGAGTAAGAGGGAGAGAAAAAACACAAAAAGAAAGAGAGAGTTCAGGGTAAAGACAATTAGGCGCCGCTAACCCAGTCAGGAAAACAGATACGAGGTTAATGGGTCATTATACACCAAACTCAAGAGAGATTGAGGCTAAATGACCATTAGACCGCAGTAAGAGTGGACTGACCTCACAGTGATTCTTTAGGAAACGACATAGTGAGCCATCTCCGATTTTGCCACTATTTGATTTGATGTGATTTAATGATTTTGTTATGGCTCAGTTTACTTTTAAAAATACACTTACAGGTTTTATATCTGTCTCTTTCATGCGAATTTTGATAATGTGCATAAAAACCCTGGATAGGAAAGGCAGAAACCAAAAAACAAGCCTAAATATTGCAAAACAAGTTTTGCTCGGATGAAGTTGCTTTACGGATCAAAGCGAAATTCATAAAGCGTTTGGCACTCTCAGAACTGTTTAGTGTGATTGCGTTTATAGCACACGTGTCAGGCTCCAGTCCTCATGGGCCAAGGCGCCACAGACTGCAGCACACTGCCTCATTAAACACAACTAATAAAGCTCATCAACTCATTAACAAGGACTTCATGAACTGAGCTCAGAGCATTAGACGCTGAATCTCCACAGCACTTTGGCCCTGTAGGTCCCCAGTTTGACTTGCCTAAATGTTAAGAAGAGCCATTTTGTCCTGTCAACTAAAATCAAACTACCTTATGAGCCACAACATTTTATGTCCATTTGACTATCTTGGCTGTAAATCAGTCTCAGTATGTGCTGACGTACTACTATAGGCTAAAAAATATAATATAAACGAAAACACAGGCTTACTTTGCTCTGCTTTAAGCTTTAGTTCAGATATAGCTGCTTTTCTCGCATCTCGAAACTTTTCCACAAAACTTTTTACGAGGCTGATGTCGCTTCTCATTCACCAGCTTCTTGTTCGAATTTTCCTGTTCCACCCAAAATGTAACCACTGCACCATTTAAGGTGGAACGAGAAAATTCAAACAAGAGGCTGATGAATGAACTTCAACTTCATGATGTATGCAGATTTTATATATATATGTGTGTGTATATATTTATATATTGTGTATGTATGTATGTATGTTTAATTCATATATTTGTATTATACAGTGGCCACATACCATTTGAATTAAAAATGTATTTCCATTAAAGTCACTCACAACACCCTCTATATGATGCTTAAAATTTCAGTAGCCTCAGTTTAAAACACTGTCCCACGTCACTGGCAGAATGTGTCCTAAACTGGTGCAAAAGGCTCAGTATGTTGGGCCCCTATGTGTCTTCTTCTCTCTCTCCCTCTCTCTCAGTCTTGTGATAGTATGTGGTTTATTGCATTTACCCCACAATATACCCCGAGGCATGTCAGCCTGTCAATGGAGCATGTGTTTAAGGTATCTGTGTGTGTGTGTGTGTGTGTGTGTGTGAGAGAGAGAGAGAGAGAGAGAGAGAGAGAGAGAGAAAGCCTGTGTGGACATGTCTACCGTCCACATGTGCTGGTGTCTGTAGGCCGTGTGTTTTGCGTGCTTTAGAGCATGTGCTCTCTCATGGGAGATGACTGAGCCCACCAGCTTCACCAGTGTGTGTGTGTGTGTTTGTATATTTTCGGGACGAAAGCACTCCTCACTTTGTAAAGTGCTTTTTACACAGCTCTCTGTTTACTTTTTTAATATTATAAACTGTTTAGCTTTTACTGTTTTAAAATTTGAGAAAATGTCAGCAACCAAGCTTCATTTATTTAACTTTCAGTTGAAACAGACGTTAAGTGTAATTCTGTGTCCACCCTTTGCCTTTTCAAGAGACTGACTTTCGGTTTCTCAGAGAATCTGCAGACACGCCTCCAAAGTTCAGTCATAGAAGCTGGTTGATCATTTTCTGAAGTAATCAAACACATTCAGTGGTGTTGAGGCCTGGACTCTGGGGTGGTCAGTCCATTGTTCAGCTTCTTTGTTTGATGTGTCTGTCTCCTTTTCTCAGTGAGGTTCTTCTTGAACAGCTACTCATCCTTTCAGACCCATAGTGTTGAGTTGTCTTCTCAAAGTGGAAGGACGGACAGAAACACCTGTGGATGTTTTCAGATCTGAAGCAACTTGATTTTCCCCTCTCTCTCAAAGATGAAAGCTTTTAGTGCTGTTTTTCTGATGGGGGGCAGTTTTGGTGTCTACCAGGTCTTCCAGGTAGTTGTTAGGAGGCACACTGTAGCCTTTAATTTGTTTTTGAAGGGTGCTCTCTGACTTCTGTGCAGTCCACTATATTTATAATACCTATGGAACCCCTTATTATTACATACTGATACATTATATATAAAATATGGAAATAAGCCTGACTTAATGTCCTGACAAATAATAAAAACAAATGTGTGTGTGTGTGTGTGTGTGTGTGTTGGTGATGCTGAACCCTGTTTATTTTGGGGATGGCTCATATTTCAAAGCTGGGAATTGTGGGAGAGGGAGGGTAGATTCCTGTCAGAGAAATGCCAGGCTCTTACTGTCTGACCACCAAACGCCCATCAGCTGTCCTATCATGTATTCAGTATCCATCTATAGCTCTGTCACAGCTTTATAGGCCAACATTTAGCACTCTTTTCACCAGAAGAGGGTAGATTAGCCTAAATCATTTGCCTGAATAAGTTTTTTTTTATTGATTTATTTACTTATGCAAAGGATTGTCTGGAAATAATATATTTTGTTCATGTACACATCTGAATCCAGTATATCTAATGCATTAGTCCATTACTGGACTTAAAATATCGTTGCTTCGAGAAGTAACAGTCTTGCCAAAATCAACTTCAGTAGAAACATACAAGATATGTAAGCTAGGTCCAAAAACTACATTAGCATAGGAACTGAGGTTTCTTAGACTCTGTTCTTCTCTTTATGGTCTAAAATAAATGTTAAAACTCCAAATTGAGATCTGATTTACAGTAAAGTCGAACAGGAGCTGGGATAATGAGCAGGTTAATTAGCAACAATCTAAAATGCAACTACAGAAAAGTAGACATTGTTCTTGAACTGAAGTGGAATTATTAGCATGTGAGAATATATGGAAAAGTACAAAGCATGACATTATAATTAAATGGGAATTGCATTGAAGATGTAAACAGAGTCATTCACAGTGGTTTGGTGTGAAATGCTGTGTTTTAGAGAAACATACTGTGTCAGAACTTTTCACAGTGGTGGTGATAGGAACCAGACGTCTGAAGAGGTTAATGCTTTTGGAAGCTACCTTACAGAAAGTTATTATGACGAATGGTTATGAAAATGCTACCTGATGTCTGAGACATTTTTACGATAGTGTTGAGATAAGGTTTTGACCTAGAACATATTTTATCAAACCCATTTAAGGCATAGACATACTTTTTTTCAGATTAATCACTATTTCCAATCTTCAACATTCCATATAAAGCTCAGAAGACATGTATAGGTTCACTGGTGGTTGTGGATGGTAAATAAAATGTATTCATGGTGAGCTCTTGTTCCCATCACCACCACTGTAAAGACAACCCTGTCTGTAACTATCACTACAATACAGAAATCTAATAAATGGCCATATATGCACATATTAATAATATATAAAGGATCAGGCATATTTCTAAATATATGTACATATGTTAGAAATATACATATTTGCATAATATATGGACCATAAATATATAACCACAAATATATAATACATATATTTATATACTTATAACACATGGATCACATATGTACTGTCTGTGTGATATATGTCTGATACAAACACAAAGATTTTTTTAAAGCAAAAAATCAAAATGAAAAAACACAATACAATCAAAATCAAATCAAAAGCAAAATGCATGCAATAACATGAAACTAGCATAGATGAGTAATACATGCCATCCATATATAATTAATGCTTTCATGTATCATTTATTGTTAAATATGTTACATATATACACTATGTTGCCATATGTATTCACTCACCCATCCAAATCATTGAATTCAGGTGTTCCAGTCACTTCCATGGCCACAGGTGTATAAAACCAAGTACCTAGGCCTGCAGACTGCTTCTACAAACATTAGTGAAAGAATGGGTCGCTCTCAGGAGCTCAGTGAATTCCAGCATGGTACCGTGATCGGGCGCCACCTGTACAACAAGTCCAGTCATGAAACTTCCTCACTACTAAATATTCCACAGTCATCTGTCGGTGGTATTAATGCAAAGTGGAAGTGACTGGGAATGACAGCAACTCAGCCACGAAGTGGTAGACCATGTAAAATGACAGAGCGGGGTCAACAGATGCTGAGGCGCATAGTGCACAGAGGTCGCCAACTTTCTGCAAACTCAATCACTACCCCGAAGTTCATGTGGCCTTCAGATTAGCTGAAGAACAGCCTAGAGATCTTCATGGAATGGGTTTCCATGGCTGAGCAGCTGCACCCAAGCCTTACATCACCAAGCACAAATTAAAGCGTCGAATGCAGTGGAGTAAAGTGCCACCACTGGACTCTAGAGCAGTGGAGATGCTTCTCCATCTGCCAATCAAATGAACGAGTCTGGGTTTGGCAGTTGCCAGGAGAATGGTACTTGTCTGACTGCATTGTGCCAAGTGTAAAGTTTGGTGGAGGGGGGATTATGATGTAGGGTTGTTTTTTAAGAGTTGAAGTTGTTATAGTTGCAAAGGGTGGGCCGACATCATATTAAACCCTATGGATTAAGAATGGGATGTCACTCAATTTCATATGCGTGTGAAGGCAGACAAAGGCGAATACTTTTGGAAATATAGTTTATGTTTACATATTATATGACTGAAATACATCCTCATATATATAAAAATGGGCAGTTTCAAATCAGTTGTCATAAAGGTCACATATATGTTCATATGTGACTAATACAAGTTGGATAAGAGGGAAATCCATGTATAATAATATATTTCATATATTGCCACCTGTCAGATTTCTCTGTGTGCATTCTGAATGACTCAGATTATGCAGAAATTCTTTAGAATTCACCTTTTTGTACATGGAACTGGGTGACTGTATCTTGTTGCTGGCCTCCTTTGTTTTTCACCCATGTGTTTCAGTGTCTTTAATTTTCTGATCTTTGCTAAATTACAGCAGAAGATTTTACTATCCGGCTCTTCTTTGCGAGCTCACATGAAAAGTCTTTAAATGTGCTTTCATGGCAGGCGTTGCACTGTCTGTTCTAGTTCATAAACTCTGTTTTATACAAAATAAAGCTTGTAAATTACACCGCGCTCTCTCAGCCTGCTGGCAGATCCACACTCATGTGATCCTCTCTCTCACTTGCAGAATTAGCCAAGAACAGACATGCATTCCACTCATATAAACTACACACATCTGCTCAGATGGAGCGGTTAGCCACTGGTGTCATTCTCAGGTTCCATTTATATCCTTAAAGAACAAGTTTGCCAAAAAAACAGAATATACAGCTTTTCCCTTACTAGAAACATAGTTGATCAGCCAAGCACTTAGCTGCCTGAGGTTTGCTTCTTCAGTTCTTTAGAGTTATGAGGCTAAAGGCCCTGATAGCGTATATCAGTCTGCTGGCTGGATAAGGTCACCATCCCACAGACTGTATGCCACTGGTAGTCCACCCTGTGATTATGGACCTGCGCTCAAGGTCTAACTAGTGCCCTGAAAAAGATTTTAAATTAAGGTAATTTATTTTGAAAAATAAGCAACTAAGAGAAAAAACACAACTCCATTTGCAAAAAAAGTTGGGGCGCTGTGCAAACGATAAGTAAAAACAAAACTGAATGATGTGCAAATCATTTAAACCTCATATTTCATTGAAAATAGAACAAAGACAGCTTGTCAAATGTTGAAACTGAGAATTTTCCATTTTGAATTTGGTGCCAATGGCACATTCCAAAAACATTGGGATGGGGGCATGTTTACCAGGTGTTTCATCACTTCTTCTTTTAACAACACTCTTAGGTGTTTGGGAACTGAGGAGACACTGCTGTAGTTCTGAAAGTGAAATGTTTTCCCATTTTGCTTAACACAGGATTTCAGCTGCTCAACAGTTCAGGGTCTCCTTTATCATATTTTTCATTTTATAATGTGCCAAATGTTTTCAGTGGTGAGCGGTCTGGACTTCAGGCAGGCCAGTTTAGCAATTGGACTGTTTTAATACAGAGCCATGCTGTTGTAACACATGCAGAATGTGGTTTGTGATTTCCTTGCTGAAATAATCAAGACCTTCCCTGAAAAAGACGTCATCTGGATGGCAGCATATATTGCCAAAACATTTATATATCATTCAGTATAAATGGTGCCTTCACAGATGTGCACATCATCCATGCCATGTGCAGTATTGCACCACTGTCTCATCACAGATACTGGCTTTTGAACTGTGCACTACTAAGATTTCTGCAGAGTCTTTTAATGATATCATGTACCGTAGATGATGAAAAGCAAAAGTTCTTTGCTATTTTATGTTGAGAAACGTTGTTCTAGAATTGTTTGACTATTTGATTGTGCAGTCTTTCACAGAGTGGTGAACCCCTCCTCATCTTTACTTCTGAAACACTGCGCCTCTCTGAGAAGCTCTTTTTATACCCAATCATGTTACTGATTTACTTATTGACAATTAACCAGTAGGTGTTTGTTTAACATTTTAGCATAGGTGTTTGTTTAGCAACTTTACTAGCCTTTTACTGCCTCACTCCAATATTTTTGGAACGTGTTGTTGGCATCAAATTCAGAATGGGCAAATATTTTTCAAAAAACAGTAAAATTTCTCAGTTTCAACATTTGATTAAGAGACCCTTATTAGTCCCACAATGGGGATATTTCACCTCTGCTCTTAACCCATCCGTGCAGTGAAACACCACACACACACACTAGGAGGCAGTGAGCACACTTGCACGGGGCGGTGGGCAGCCCTATCCGCAGTGCCTGGGGAGCTGTTGGGGGTTAGGTGTCTTGCTCAAGGGCACCTCAGTCATGTACTGTCGGCTCAGTCGATTAAACCAGCGACCTTTTGGCTGGTTCACAAGGCTGGTTCCCTAACCTCCAGTCCACAACTGCCCCAATGGTGCTTCAAATACATGCAATATGTTGTCTTTGAAGCATTTACAATGAAATATAGGGTTTAAATTATTTATGCATCATTGCATTTTGTTTTTATCTACATTTTTCACAGCTTCCCATTTTTGGAAATGCAGTTTTACAGTTTTTTTTATTAAAGTAATTTACAAAGGATAACAAAAAAATTAAATATAAATAAGTAAATTCAACTATGAATGCAAAGGAACAATAAAAAGTGGCATTTTGTCCAAAACTCTGCTTAACCACAGCTAGGCTGTCCAGAAAACACTGAGCTATTCAGTGTGCTGCCAACTTTGCCATTCGTGGGCCAACAGTGGGACACTGTCCTCGTGCTATCTGGGTGGAGGCTAATAGGAAACATTTAGCTTTGTGCTAACTGCATGCATAACTGCACTTGTTAAGTAATGGACACTGTACGACAGACTACATGGGCAAAAGTCCATCACAGCCACAATGTTGTTAATTTATGTAGTCATAGATTTAGTCAAGCCATTAGCATATGCTTATTGGAAGGCATTCATTAATTTTTAGCTATTTTATCCAAAGGGCCCTCTATAAAAAGCACTGTTAAATGAATAATTATGTACATTAAATGTACAATTTTCCTTCCTTACACCAAATGCAGTTTATCAGCCAAATCATTGATGTTTGAAGCTATAGCTACTTTAATTTTACACTCAAACTGTGAGGCTAATGTAGCTAACAAGTACTGTGGTGGTTGGTTGGTGTGGTGGTTAACACCTCTGCCTTGTAGACTGGGGTTCACTCCCCTACCAGGGCAAGCACCCTACACTATACCAATAAGAGTCCTTGGGCAACACTCCTAACACCACCTTGGCCTCCCTGTGTAAAATGATCAAATTGTAAGTCGCTCTGGATAAGAGCGTCAGCCAAATGCTGTGAATGTAAATGAACAAGCATTGTTCAATAATAGCATGACTAAATCTGTAGACTAAACTCTAAGAATGGACAAAAGTTTAGAAAAAATTCAGGCTTCACGATTACTACTACTGCTGTTTTAGCTATGCTAACATACCTTAGCCCATGTTTATAGATAACAGTGTGTCATACAGTGTCAGAAACCACATAATTAACACATGAGTCTACTAGGAGATTCTAAACAACTCCACACTGTTGCAGTTAGCAGCATGCTAATTGGTGAGCATTAGCTTACATTATGTGTTAGTTGCATTAGCCTTGTAGCCAACTGCAGGCATGCTTTTAGGGGGAAAACTGTTCATTACATTTTATTTATTTATTTTATCTTAACAGTGATACGCATACAATGTAAAAACCATGTAACTATGCTCTCAAAGATACAACAGTAATTTTAAGGTCTAGTTGTCAACCTAAAATATGTTTTTCCAGTGGACCGACTGCATTTGCACTTCTTAATAAGCTGTTTTAAAACAATTCAATAAGAAGCCTGGAGGTGAGACAGGGTGTGTGACGTCGGCATATAATAATATAATAAATATAATTTCAATGTATTATGGTACAGTTATGTTCCCTGACTAGAGGTACTGAAGACCCCAGTTACAAGAGGGAAACTGCCCCGGTGACAGTTCAGTACTTCTTCTGAAAGTGGGAAGCCCAGCGGAGACCCGAGTCCTATTTCCAGTCGGGCTCTGTTCATAATAAAATAAGGAGAAAAACACATGGAGTGGAACAAAAATGGCAAGAAATAGAAGAATTTATGACGCTAACTGCTCCGGTTTCACAGTGTTATGAAATTTGTTCCAAACCAGACTTAAACCAGACTTTCTTTTCTCTTTTCCTTTCTCTTTCTTTACCAGAGGTCATCATGTCATCACCCCCTCCGGAGAACGGCCCAGAGGACGCCAGCCACCAGAGCTTCTGGATGGTGAGAGAGAGCAAAGCAGAGTTTGCACTGATAAGATTCGATCTTTTGTGCATCCAGTCTGAATGTCTTTTCCCTCTATCTCTGATTATGAGAATGCACCCTTTCCCTTAAAAGCAGGGTGTAGTTTTGGTTTCAGATGGGGAGCTGTGAAGCTAAAGTTAATGTTACCTAACTAACTCATTCCACTACTTTTCTGCTTTTGCATAGCAAGAAAACTAAATTTAATGACTGGTGCTGACAGAACGACTCAGCTAAGACTTTCTTCTCTTTTGTGCTTTATAGTGTTGAACATTATATACATGTTTCTTTACCTCTTCATCTTCATCATAAAGGCATTCAGCTGGTAACAGGCTGTGATGTTTCAGAATGTGTTACTAGCGGAACCATGGAAATAAAGGTAGCACGGAAATAGGTGTAGCATAACCATGGACATGGGTGTAGCGTAACTGTGGAAAATGGTGAACTGTAACCATGGAAATTGGTGTAGTGTAGGCATGGCAGATGGTGTAGCATAAACATGGAAACAGATGCAATGTAACCATGGAAATAAGTGTCAGGCCACCATGGAGATGGGTATACAATAGCCATAGAAATGGGTGTAGCATAACTTTTGAAATGGCTGCAGTGTAACAATGGAAATAAGTGTAGTGTAAAAATGGAAATGGGTGTAGTGTAAAATGGAAATTAATGTGTTAAAATGGAAATGGGTGTAGTGTAAAATGGAAATGAATGTAGTGTTAAAATGGAAGTGGGTGTAGTGTAAAAATGGAAATTAATGTAGTGTAAAAATGGAAATGGGTGTAGTGTAAAAATGGAAATGAATCTAGTGTTAAAATAAAAATGGGTGTAGTGTAAAATGGAAATGAATGTAGTGTTAAAATTGAAGTGGGTGTAGTGTAAAAATGGAAATGAATCTAGTGTTAAAATGGAAATGAATCTAGTGTTAAAATGGAAATGGGTGTAGTGTAAAAATGGAAATGAATCTAGTGTTAAAATGGAAATGGGTGTAGTGTAAAATGGAAATGAATGTAGTGTTAAAATGGAAATGGGTGTAGTGTAAAAATGGAAATTAATGTAGAGTAAAAATGGACATGAATGTAGTGTTAAAATGGAAATTAATGTAGTGTTAAAATGGAAATGGGAGTAGTGTAAAGATGTAAATGGGTGTGGCCTTACCAAGAAAGTAGGAGCAGGGTAACCATGGAAACGGGTGGACAAAGCCACAATGTTTTATTTTTCAAAAGAAGGCAGTGCAAACCTGAAGTTTTTTCCCTTGTAAAGCTTTGACTGAATGTTTGGAGTGAATAGAGTGGAGGAGGCTGCTGTGATCTTTTTGTTCAGACTTCTCTTAAGATTTGATCTTAGGCACATCTAATCTTCGCAGTATCTCTTCTCAGGCTCTCTGCTCCCTTTATCTGTTCATCTGCTCTCCTGCTAGCTGTTTGTCCCATGTTTTCTGTGCTCTGGCTGGATGTTTTCTTAGCTTCTGTGCTCTAGCTGGATAGTTTTGCTTTTTGGTGCTGTGATCGAATGCTTTAGTGCTTTCTGTGCTCTGATTGGAAGTCTTTATAGTTCCTGTGCTGTGATTGGATGTCTTGGTGTTTTCTGTGCTTTGACTGGACATTTTTCTGACCTATCTGGTGCTACAGTCAGTCTCTTGGATCTTCTCTTGTTCCTCTACATCGTTTCTTTTTCTATATCCTTCCTGATTAAAGAAAGCAGGGATATCAAACATGTCAGAGACCTCTGATACACAATTTGCCTGCCTTCCTCCTGATATTTGGAAGAAATTGTGCATAGCTATGGAGCTATGGATGTCCAGCAGGGCCGTCCAAAAGTGTGATGGACAGGATAAACTGTGCTTTCATCCTGTGAGTTGAATATTCCAAGCCGCTCTGCTGTTTGGGATTTGGTATTTTGGGAAGCTGAAAAGTAGCTGAAAGCAGCAACCCAGTCTCTCCTGCCCATCACACTTTCGGACAGCCCTGCTGGACGTCTGGCTGCTGTATCCTTCTTTGTAATAAACTGGCTGCTGACCAAATGTGACAGAGCGACTTTATTTGTGTCAGTTGCTATTATTGGCTACAACATCATTTTTACCAAAAATCTAATTTACATTATTTTTGCAAACCCTGGCTAACAATATGCTTCCATAATAAGCCACGTAAGCAAGTCTATTTGATATTACTTAAAGGGAAATTCCACCAATTTTTCAAAATTTCTGCATAATTAAATACTTAAGATGTAAACAAAGACCGTGGGTAGAATTAGGCTCTGTAGGAAGGTAGCCCTCCTCTAGGATCAGGGTTGGAGACCACTGCATTATACCATGTCTGAGAAATTTTAAGAGAGTTTTGAGAGAGGTGGAGGCAAATAGTCCCCAAAAGTCATGGTGACCCCTGGTTCCTAACACCACCACTGTAAAGACATCTGAAGCATTACACACCAAACCACTCTGAATGATTAAATTATGCAGAAATCAAGCTCAACAAGTATGGAATGATGCATGTTAAACATGCACCCTTTGAACAGCAATCATGCCTCAGGCTATTGACTGCACTTGGAGTAATGGAAAGGACTGTGTGAATTTGATTTGTAGCTGATCTGTCGCTTTAACAGTGCTGTTGGTGATAGTTTGGTACTAAGCAGTGTGTGACAGGGCAGCTGTGATTGGTTTGGTGTTCGGGTCCTGTTTGCGTGGGGAGCTGTGATTGGTTTGGCTGCTTATACTCCACTGTGGTCTTGGACAACGGAGTGGATTCCTCAGCTGTTTTCACTTTCTCACAGACTGGTGCAGAGAGAGACTCAGAGCAAACCACAGCTGAGAGAGGGGAGAGAGAGACTAGAGGAGAGGAGAAACTGAAAGAACAAAGGGCTGTGGGGACACTGTATAGGATAGATTTGAGAAAGATGAGAGAGAGAGGAAGAGATGTGGGGGGCCATTTAAGGTGGAATACAGTCATACACGCCACTGAAACACTTGCACACACTCGCATATTCATGTGTGAGTGTTTCAGAGGCGTGAAAGTGTTTCAGTGGTGTGTGCGAGTGTTTCAGCGGTGTGTGAGAGTGTTTGGGATTTGGTATTTTGGCAAGCTGTAAAGTAGCTGCAAGCAGCAACCCAGTCTCTCCTGCCCGTCACACTTTTGGACAGCCCTGCTCTGACTGCTGTATCCTTCTTTGTAATAAACTGGCTGCTGACCAAATGTGACAGAGTGACTTTGTTTGTATCAGTTGCTGCTATTGGCTACAACATCATTTTTACAAAAATCAAATTTACATTATTTTTGCAAACCCCGACTATACAGTCATACACGCCACTGAACCACTTGCACACACTCACACACACTCATGTTTCAGAGGTGTGAGAGTATTTCAGTGGTATGCGAGCGTATCAGTGATGTGTGTATTTCAGTGGTGTGTATGATGTATCAGTGGTGTGTAAGAGTGTTTCAGAGGTGTGTGTGGGAGTGTTTCAATGGTGTGTGAGAGAGTTTCAGAGGTGTGTGTGGGAGTGTTTCAGTGGTGTGTGAGAGAGTTTCTGTGGTGTGTGAGAGAGTTTCAGTGGTGTGTCAGAGAGTTTCTGTGGTGTGTGAGAGAGTTTCAGTGGTGTGCGAGTGTTTCAGTGGTGTGTGAGTGTATCAGCGGGGTGTGCAAGTGTTTCAGCGCTGTGTGCAAGTGTTTCAGTGGTGTGTGCGAGTGTATCAGTGGTGTGTGCGAGTGTATCAGTAGTGTGTGCGAGTGTATCAGTGGTGTGTGCAAGTGTTTCAGCGGTGTGTGCGAGTGTATCAGTGGTGTGTGCGAGTGTATCAGTGTATCAGTGGTGTGTATCAGTGTATCAGCGGTGTGTGCGAGTGTATCAGTGGTGTGTGCGAGTGTATCAGTGGTGTGTGCGAATGTATCAGTGTATCAGTGGTGTGTGCGAGTGTATCAGTGTATCAGCGGTGTGTGCGAGTGTATCAGTGGTGTGTGCGAGTGTATCAGCGGTGTGTGCGAGTGTATCAGTGGTGTGTGCGAGTGTATCAGTGGGGTGTGCGAGTGTATCAGTGTATCAGCGGTGTGTGCAAGTGTATCAGCGGTGTGTGCGAGTGTATCAGTGGTGTGTGCGAGTGTATCAGTGGGGTGTGCGAGTGTATCAGTGTATCAGCGGTGTGTGCAAGTGTATCAGCGGTGTGTGCAAGTGTTTCAGCGGTGTGTGTGAGTGTATCAGTGGTGTGTGCGAGTGTATCAGTGTATCAGTGGTGTGTATCAGTGTATCAGTGGTGTGTGCGACTGTATCAGTGGTGTGTGCGAGTGTATCAGTGTATCAGTGGTGTGTGCGAGTGTATCAGTGTATCAGCGGTGTGTGCGAGTGTATCAGCGGTGTGTGCGAGTGTATCAGTGGGGTGTGTGAGTGTATCAGTGTATCAGCGGTGTGTGCAAGTGTATCAGCAGTATGTGCAAGTGTATCAGTGGTGTGTGCGAGTGCATCAGTGTATCAGTGGTGTGTGCGAGTGTATCAGTGTATCAGTGGTGTGTGTGAGTGTATCAGTGTATCAGTGGTGTGTGCGAGTGTATCAGTGGTGTGTGCGAGTGTATCAGTGGTGTGTGCGAGTGTATCAGTGTATCAGCGGTGTGTGCGAGTGTATCAGTGTATCAGTGGTGTGTGTGAGTGTATCAGTGTATCAGTGGTGTGTGCGAGTGTATCAGTGGTGTGTGCGAGTGTATCAGGGGTGTGTGCGAGTGTATCAGTGTATCAGTGGTGTGTGTGAGTGTATCAGTGTATCAGTGGTGTGTGCGAGTGTATCAGTGTATCAGCAGTGTGTGCGAGTGTATCAGTGGTGTGTGCGAGTGTATCAGTGGTGTGTGCGAGTGTATCAGTGTATCAGTGGTGTGTGCGAGTGTATCAGTGGTATGTGCGAGTGTATCAGTGGTGTGTGCGAGTGTATCAGTGGTGTGTGCGAGTGTGTCAGTGTATCAGTGGTGTGAGCGAGTGTATCAGTGTATCAGTGGTGTGTGCGAGTGTATCAGCGTATCAGCGGTGTGTGCGAGTGTATCAGTGGTGTGTGCGAGTGTATCAGTGGTGTGTGCGAATGTATCAGTGTATCAGTGGTATGTGCGAATGTATCAGTGTATCAGTGGTGTGAGCGAGTGTATCAGTGTATCAGTGGTGTGTGCGAATGTATCAGTGTATCAGTGGTATGTGCGAATGTATCAGTGTATCAGTGGTGTGAGCGAGTGTATCAGTGTATCAGTGGTGTGTGCGAATGTATCAGTGTATCAGTGGTATGTGCGAATGTATCAGTGTATCAGTGGCACAGTCTGCTGTCATTCTTTACTTCAATGAGTTATTGTGTACATTTAATAGTGTACATTCTCTCTCTCTCTCTCTCTCTCTCTCTCTCTCTCTATCTATCTATCTATCTATCTATCTATCTATCTATCTATCTATCTATCTATCTATCTATCTATCTATCTATCTATCAGCCAGGGAACTATCAGCGGACGGTGAAGAGGACAGAGGATTCGTTCCAGGTGTGTAATGATATAGTGGCGTGTTTTCAGGAGCGAGCACGTGTGGAGCGGCAGTACGCCCAGCAGCTCAGCGAGTGGACAAACAAGTGGAAGCCCATAGTGGATGCTAGTGAGCAGCCTCAGCAACATTACATCATAATTACATAATATGCAGATTTAAAACACTGTAACTTAATATATTCATAACAGTGAAGCCTCTCCGAGTTCACTTCGGTTCTATCTCTCTCTCTCTCTCTCTCTCTCTCTCTCTCTCTCTCTCTCTCTCTCTCTCTCTCGCTCTCTCTCTCTCTTTTCTTTTTCTCTCTTTCTCACCTTTGTGTCTGTCTTTCTCTTTCCTCCCTTAATTTTCTCCTTTTTTCAATTCTGTTCTCTCTTCTCTCCACTCTTTTTTCCCTCTCTTTCACTCACCTTCATCTGTTTCCTTTGCTCTTACTCTCTCCATCTGTCCCATCTATTAATTCCCTTTGTTCTCCTCTCTTTCTTTTTATCATTCTCTCCCATTTCTTTCTTTTTTGTTTCTCTCTCTCTTTCTGTCTCTCATTCTCTTCTCTTCTCTCACACTCTTGCTTTCTCTTCCTTTTTCTCTTTCCTTTCTCTCCCCCTCTCTACATCTCATTATTTCTTTCTTATTTTTCTTTCCCTTGCTCCCTTTCTTTCTCTCTCTCTCTCTCTCTCTCTTACTCTGTCTCTCTCTCTCTCTCTCTCTCTGTCTGTCTGTCTCTCTCTCATTGTCTTTCCTTCTCTCTTTTCTTCTCCCTTTCTCTTGTCTTCTCTCACACTCTTTCTTTCATTCTCTTTTTCTCTTTCCCCTTCTCTCTCTCTTTTTCTTTTTTCCTTCTCTCTCTCTCTCTCTCTCTCTCTCTCTCTCTCTTTCTGTTTCATTCTCTCTCTTTCTCATTGCCCCCCCTCTATTCAGGTCCTCTGTACGGCTCTCTGTTGCGGGCGTGGCAGTGTTTTCTCTCCTCCGCTGACCGCCTCTCCACTCTTCACGCCTCCATCTGTCGCTCGCTGGTTTCGGAGGATGGAGACCGGGTCAGGACGTGGCAGAAGGAGACCTTCCACAAGAAGATTTTTGGAGGATTCAGGGAGTCGCAGGATTTCGACACAGGATTTGCTCGTGCTCAGAAGCCCTGGGCTAAAAGACTCAAGAAGGTTATTAACCTCTTAAACCATCCAGAAGTGTAGAGTTATTACTGTGATTTCACTATAAATTCAGTTTATTTTATGTGATATGTAACAGACTGTGGTCAGAACAATAATATCCAGTCAATTTTGTTAATTTGTCCATTTTGTTCATTTGATTATTTGATTGTGTTCGGGTTTAAAATAGCACAGCAGGATGGGGTGGCACAATATCAACGTAAACATTATACTAATCAGCGAATAGCTAGTCTTCATATCACCCTACCAAACGATTCTGTGGCCCTGAGTACAGTTACAGTAGCTAACTGTGGTGATAAAACTGTGCTGAGCTGTTTTTAAGTGTTCAGTGTTGGACAGTGTCTGTGTGGAAAAGCCACTGGAACAGGTCTAGTCAGATACTTAAAGCTCTTAAACTTTAGTTAACTTTGTAAATACAGTGTAGCACAATGTTTGCAGTACCGCTGCCACCAAATTTAATAATGTATTGGCTGGCGGGCCACATATAATGTGAAGCCGTGGGCCAGTTAAAATCTATCTGCACGCTGCATTTGGCCCAGGTCAGGACTCTGTACAGGCCTGTCAAGTTCTTCCACACCAAACTTGCTTTGGACACCCTGCTGTAGAGGATGCGTTAACTTACACTATATTGCCTAAAGTACTCGCTCGTCTGCCTTCACATGTAGATAAACTTGAGTGACATCCCATTCTTAATCCATAGGGTTTAATATGATGTCGGCCCACCCTTTGCAGCTATAACAACTTCAGCTCTTCTGGGAAGGCTTTCCACAAGGTTTAGGAGTGTGTTTACAGGAATTTTTGACCGTTCCTCCAGAAGCACATTTGTGAGGTCAGACACTGATGTTGGACGAGAAGGCCTCGCTCGCAGTCTCTGCTCTAATTCGTCCCAAAGGTGTTCTATCGGGTTGAGGTCAGAACCTTGCTTTGTTTACTGGCCGTCATGTTGGAACAGAAAGGGGCCATCCCCAAACTGTTCCCACAAAGTTGGAAGCATGAAGTTGTCCAAAATCTCTTGGTCTGCTGAAGCATTAAGAGTTCCTTTCACTGGAACTAAGGGGCTGAGCCCAACTCCTGAAAAACAACCCCACATCATAATCCCCCCTCCACCGAACTTTTACACTTGGCACAATGCAGTCAGACAAGTACAGCGCTTGGTGATGTAAGGCTTGGATGCAGCTGCCCGGCCATGAAACCCATTCCATGAAGCTCACGCTGTCCTTGAGCTAACCTGAATACCACATGAAGTTTGGAGGTCTGTAGTGATTGACTCTGCAGAAAGTTGGCGACCTCTGTGCACTATGTGCTTCAGCATCCGCTGATCCCACTCTGTCATTTTACGTGACCTACCACTTCGTGGCTGAGTTGCTGTCATTCCCAATTACTTCCACTTTGTTATAATACTACTGACTATGGACTGTCGAATATTTAGTAATGAGGAAATTTCACGACTGGACTTGTTGCATCCTATCATGGTACCACGCTACAATTCAGTGAGCTCCCATTCTTTTACAAATGTTTGTAGAAGCAGTCTGCATGCCTAAGTGCTTGGTTTTATACACCTTTGGCAATGGAAGTGATTGGAACACCTGAATTAAATCTTTTGGGGTGAGTGAATACTTTTGGCAATATAGTGTATTTTCACTCCAAAGAAATATAGAATTTGACCGGAGGATTATATGACTGAATATTGATTGTAATACTGATCCCATTCACTGCAGCAAATCCCTCCGTGTACTGATGCTGATTTTAAAAGCATTCCCATAAGCTTTTAGGTTCCAAGCCACACTCAAGTAAACTGGCCCATGTTGAGTTTGTTAAATTGTCTGTTAAATTGAATTGAGCTGCAGTCTGCAGGAGGGTGTTAAACTCGGTGGGAGTTTATTTAACACTGGAGGATTTTACTGTGTGGGCTTTATTCCTCACTAAACCCACAGCTGCTCCTGTCCTGCACTGTTAACCCTGACTCTGCTGGTGGTGTCTATGTTTGTAGCTGGAGAAGGCGAAGGCCGCGTTCCACAAGGCGAGCCGCAAGGAGCACGTGGCCCGTGAGAGAGAAACTCACGCTCAGGGAAACCCTGACATCGCCATTGAGAAACAGAGGAAGATCCAGGAGGAGAGAGAACTCGCCCAGCAGGAGACAGAGAAAGTGAGTGTGTTCCTGCACTGTATGTCCAGGCAGCCTTAATAATGAGTGAATACTCACTCCCAGTACTGACCCAGGCATTCAACTCTCTTCTGTGAAGCCTTTGCATTAGATGTTGGAACATTGCTGTGAGGATATGATTAGTGAAGTCAGGTGCTGCTGGATGGTCAATTCTGGATAACAAACTCATCTCAAAGGTACTGGATGGACCTCCATCACTCTAGAGAGTGCAACTCCACTGCTCCACAGCACAAAGCTGGGGGGATTCAGACCCCTCTAGCCTATGTTTGGTAATGGGCATGCTGGCCTTAGGCTCATGTGCCGCTGCTCCAGAGTGTCTCATTCTATTGGTCATTGCCTGTGTCACCTTAAAGTAGCTGAATTCATTCATTAGAAGGGCTGTCTGGATACTTTTGGATATATAATGAATAAATATAGCAAAAATGTTTATAACTGTAATGTGTGTAATGTGTCAGTCTCACATGGACTATTACACCAGGTCCTGGTCAAAACCTAAATGCAGAATTCACCAGTAATTCCATTGCTGGGGTGTAAAGTGTTTCAGAGAGATTAATGGTCAATTGTAGAGACTCAGATTTCTTTACAGTGGTGGTGACAGGAACCAGGGGTCATCATGACTACAACACAAATACAGACTGTTTATTTACTCTCCCAAACCACCAGTGAACCTACACGAGTTTAATATATAATGTTGATGATGGTCTCATAGTGTTAATGGTTTTAAATCTGAAAAAATAAGTTTTCTTTGGGAACTATTTTGCCTCATAGCAGTGTATATCCCTCCACCATAAACTGATTAAAAAAGTTTTACAACAAAACCTTATTTCAGAATTATTGTAAAACAATGTCTCAGACATCAGGCACTGTATTCATAACTATGGAAACTTTGCGTGAGGGAGCTCTTAGAAGCATTTTCTGCTTCAGATCCAGTTCCTGTTCCTATCACCACCACTGTGAACAGTTCTGACAGCACTGTGCTGTGTGTGTGTGTGTGTGTGTGTGTGTGTGTGTGTGTGTGTGTGTGTGTGTGTGTGTCTGCAGGTGAGAGCCCGCTATGAGAAGGTTCTGGAGGAAGTGACGCGCTATGCTCCAAGATACATGGAGGAAATGGAGTCCATCTTTGACCAATCACAGGAGGAGGAGAGGAAGAGGATCAGCTTCCTGAAGCAGGCCTTCCTGTCCATCCACAGACACCTGGACGTCACCAACAACGAGAGGTACGAACTACTGACTCTGTGGTGAAATTAACCGGGACTTTTCAGTGAATATGAGTGAAACAGAACAGAGACGAACAACAACACAAACAAACTGACACTCACTTCATGTTGTTCTGTCTTTTGTTCTCTGATTGGATAGGTTACTGTTTTCTGTCCTCTGATTGGATAGGTTACTGTTTTCTGTTCTGTGATTGGATAGGTTATTGTTTTCTGTTCTCTGATTAGATAGGTTATTGTTTTCTGTTCTCTGATTAGATAGGTTACTGTTTTCTGTTCTCTGATTGGATAGTTTATTGTTTTCTGTTCTCTGATTAGATAGGTTACTGTTTTCTGTTCTCTGATTGGATAGGTTACTGTTTTCTGTTCTCTGATTGGATAGTTTATTGTTTTCTGTTCTCTGATTAGATAGGTTATTGTTTTCTGTTCTCTGATTAGATAGGTTACTGTTTTCTGTTCTCTGATTGGATAGTTTATTGTTTTCTGTTCTCTGATTAGATAGGTTACTGTTTTCTGTTCTCTGATTGGATAGGTTATTGTTTTCTGTTCTCTGATTAGATAGGTTATTGTTTTCTGTTCTCTGATTAGATAGGCTACTGTTTTCTGTTCTCTGATTAGATAGGTTACTGTTTTCTGTTCTCTGATTGGATAGGTTATTGTTTTCTGTTCTCTGATTGGATAGGTTACTGTTTTCTGTTCTCTGATTAGATAGGTTACTGTTTTCTGTTCTCTGATTGGATAGGTTATTGTTTTCTGTTCTCTGATTGGATAGGTTATTGTTTTCTGTTCTCTGATTAGATAGGTTATTGTTTTCTGTTCTCTGATTAGATAGGCTACTGTTTTCTGTTCTCTGATTAGATAGGTTACTGTTTTCTGTTCTCTGATTGGATAGGTTATTGTTTTCTGTTCTCTGATTAGATAGGTTACTGTTTTCTGTTCTCTGATTGGATAGGTTATTGTTTTCTGTTCTCTGATTGGATAGGTTACTGTTTTCTGTTCTCTGATTAGATAGGTTACTGTTTTCTGTTCTCTGATTGGATAGGTTATTGTTTTCTGTTCTCTGATTGGATAGGTTACTGTTTTCTGTTCTCTGATTGGATAGGTTATTGTTTTCTGTTCTCTGATTAGATAGGTTATTGTTTTCTGTTCTCTGATTAGATAGGTTACTGTTTTCTGTTCTCTGATTGGATAGGTTATTGTTTTCTGTTCTCTGATTAGATAGGTTACTGTTTTCTGTTCTCTGATTAGATAGGTTACTGTTTTCTGTTCTCTGATTGGATAGGTTATTGTTTTCTGTTCTCTGATTAGATAGGTTATTGTTTTCTGTTCTCTGATTAGATAGGTTACTGTTTTCTGTTCTCTGATTGGATAGTTTATTGTTTTCTGTTCTCTGATTAGATAGGCTACTGTTTTCTGTTCTCTGATTGGATGGGTTACTGTTTTCTGTTCTCTGATTGGATAGTTTATTGTTTTCTGTTCTCTGATTAGATAGGTTACTGTTTTCTGTTCTCTGATTGGATAGGTTATTGTTTTCTGTTCTCTGATTAGATAGGTTATTGTTTTCTGTTCTCTGATTAGATAGGCTACTGTTTTCTGTTCTCTGATTAGATAGGTTACTGTTTTCTGTTCTCTGATTGGATAGGTTATTGTTTTCTGTTCTCTGATTAGATAGGTTACTGTTTTCTGTTCTCTGATTGGATAGGTTATTGTTTTCTGTTCTCTGATTGGATAGGTTACTGTTTTCTGTTCTCTGATTAGATAGGTTACTGTTTTCTGTTCTCTGATTGGATAGGTTATTGTTTTCTGTTCTCTGATTGGATAGTTTATTGTTTTCTGTTCTCTGATTAGATAGGCTACTGTTTTCTGTTCTCTGATTGGATAGGTTACTGTTTTCTGTTCTCTGATTGGATAGTTTATTGTTTTCTGTTCTCTGATTAGATAGGTTACTGTTTTCTGTTCTCTGATTGGATAGGTTATTGTTTTCTGTTCTCTGATTAGATAGGTTATTGTTTTCTGTTCTCTGATTAGATAGGCTACTGTTTTCTGTTCTCTGATTAGATAGGTTACTGTTTTCTGTTCTCTGATTGGATAGGTTATTGTTTTCTGTTCTCTGATTAGATAGGTTACTGTTTTCTGTTCTCTGATTGGATAGGTTATTGTTTTCTGTTCTCTGATTGGATAGGTTACTGTTTTCTGTTCTCTGATTAGATAGGTTACTGTTTTCTGTTCTCTGATTGGATAGGTTATTGTTTTCTGTTCTCTGATTGGATAGGTTACTGTTTTCTGTTCTCTGATTAGATAGGTTATTGTTTTCTGTTCTCTGATTGGATAGGTTACTGTTTTCTGTTCTCTGATTAGATAGGTTACTGTTTTCTGTTCTCTGATTAGATAGGTTACTGTTTTCTGTTCTCTGATTGGATAGGTTATTGTTTTCTGTTCTCTGATTAGATAGGTTACTGTTTTCTGTTCTCTGATTGGATAGGTTATTGTTTTCTGTTCTCTGATTAGATAGGTTACTGTTTTCTGTTCTCTGATTGGATAGGTTATTGTTTTCTGTTGTTTTCTATTGGAAGCTTTCATATTTTCTATGCTGTGATTGGATCCATTTGTATTTTCTGTGATCTGATTGGATACTTCCATGCTTTCTATATTCTGATTGGATGCATTCATATTTTTATGTGCTGACTGGATTAATTAATGATTTCTATCTTCTGATTGGATACTTTTTTACTTTTGCTGATTAAACAATTATTATTATTATTATTAATAATAATAACAATAATTAAAGGTATGATTTGCAAATTTATACAATTGTCCTCAATGTTTCTCTCTTACCTCAAATGTAGTTGACCAGCCACGACATGTTTGATGTCTGAATTGTTGTTTCTTTCATTTTGCACCTGAGCTACTAGGCTAATGTAGCTAAGAAGTAGTGCAAGTACAAGTACTTCTCATTCAAAGAGTTTTCTTTATTTTCATGACTATGAAAATTGTCGATTCACACTGAAGGCATCAAAACTATGAATTAACACATGTGGAATTATATACTTAACAAAAAAGTGTGAAACAACTGAAAATATGTCTTATATTCTAGGTTCTTCAAAGTAGCCACCTTTTGCTTTGATTACTGCTTCACACACTCTTGGCATTCTCTTGATGAGCTTCAAGAGGTAGTCACCTGAAATGGTCTTCCAGCAGTCTTGAAGGAGTTCCCAGAGATGCTTAGCACTTGTTGGCTTCACTCTGCGGTCCAGCTCACCCCAAACCATCTTGATTGGGTTCAGGTCTGGTGACTGTGCCTTAAATTTTGAATAAATCCCCAACAATGTCACCAGCAAAGCACCCCCACACCATCACACCTCTCCTCCTCCATGCTCACGGTGGGAACCAGGCATGTAGAGTCCATCCGTTCACCTTTTCTGCGTTGGTGGTTGGAACCAAAGTTCTCAAATTTGGACTCATCAGACCAAAGCACAGATTACCACTGGTCTAATGTCCATTCCTTGTGTTCTTTAGCCCAAACAAGTCTCTTCTGCTTGTTGCCTGTCCTTAGCAGTGGTTTCCTAGCAGCTATTTTACCATGAAGGCCTGATGCACATAGTCTCCTCTTAACAGCTGTTCTAGAGTTGTGTGTGCTGCTAGAACTCTGTGTGGCATTGACCTGGTCTCTAATCTGAGCCTATGTTAATCTGTGATTTCTGAGGCTGGTGACTCGGATGAACTTATCCTCCGCAGCAGAGGTGACTCTTGGTCTTCCTTTCCTGGGGCGGTCCTCATGTGAGCCAGTTTCTTTGTAGCGCTTGATGGTTTTTGCGACTGCACTTGGGGACACTTTCAAAGTTTTCCCAATTTTTTGTCTGACTGACCTTCATTTGTTAAAGTAATGATGGCCACTCGTTTTTCTTTACTTAGCTGCTTTTTTCTTGCCATAATACAAATTCTAACAGTCTATTCAGTAGGACTATCAGCTGTGTAGCCACCTGACTTCTGCACAACACAATTGCTGGTCCCAACCCCATTTATAAGGCAAGAAATCCAACTTATTAAACCTGACAGGGCACACCTGTGAAGTGAAAACCATTTCAGGTGACTACCTCTTGAAGCTCAAGAGAATCCAAAGAGTGTGTGAAGCAGTAATCAAAGCAAAAGGTGGCTACTTTGAAGAACCTAGAAAATAAGACATATTTTCAGTTGTTTCACACTTTTTTGTTAAGTATATAATTCCACATGTGTTAATTCATAGTTTTGATTCCTTCAGTGTGAATCTACAATTTTCATAGTCATGAAAATAAAGAAAACTCTTTGAATGAGAAGGTGTGTCCAAACCTTTGGTCTGTACTGTATATACACCACCAATTAGCATCACGCTAACTGCAGGCCACAGACTGTGTGGAGGTGTTCAGAATCAATAGTGGTTTCTGACACTGTATGATTCACTGTTGCCTACAAACATGGGCTAAATTTAGCTTACAAGATGGCTGCTGTGCAAACAAAATATTTTTGTTTCCAGTGACAATTTTCCACTGAAATTTAGCCTGAATCTAAATCTGTTCTGGAGAACCTGCCCTTAATGAACTCTCTCTCTCTCTCAGTGTGAAGGCTGTGTACAATGAGCTCCACAACACTCTGATGAGCATTAATGAGCAGGACGATCTGCGCTGGTGGAAGAACACTCATGGTCCAGGAATGCCCACTGACTGGCCTCAGTTCAAGGTGCAGCTCCAAAATTTAATACAGATGTGAGGCTTCAGCTCATGCAGATGTCAGGGAGTGTGGAACACTACCTTCTTTTGACATTTGCAATGCAGTTAACACTTCTACAGAAACTACACTATCATGATCCAGATCATCTGTAAAGCATATTACCAACAAATGGCAAAACATTTATAAAATAAACAGGTAGACAGACACAGAGAAATAAATACTTGCATAGATAAGTATGGGTAGATAGATAGATAAATGTGTATATATACACCAATCAGGCGTAACATTATGACCACCTCCTTGTTTCTACGCTCATTGTGCATTTTATCATCCACTCTCTATATAGGTGCGCTTTGTAGTTCTACAGTTACAGACCGTAATCCACCTGTTTCTCTGATACTTCGTTAACCCCCCTTTACCCTCCACCACGTCAGTGTTACTGCAGTGCTGAGAATGATCCACCACCCGCATAGTACCTGCTTTGTGAGGGTCCATGGGGGTCCTGACCACTGAAGAACAGGGTAAAAGGGGGCTAACAAAGTATCAGAGAAACAGATGGACTACAGTCTGTAACTGTAGAAATACAAAGTGCACCTATATAGTAAGTAGAGCTGATAAGGATATGTGATCCTAGATCAGTCTGAAACATAGTGTTGTAGTAATCGTGAGCTGGTCATGTAGGTTGTAAAGATATTGGAACTTGTTGGTTTGGGTCACTTTGATCTTTATCTCAGTTTATTTGTCTGCAGGGTTTGGTGACTGTGCTTGTTCCTCTCTCTCTCTCTCTCTCTCTCTCTCTCTCTGTCACTCTCTCTCACTCTCTCTCTCTCTCTCTCTCTCTCTCTCTCTCTCTCTCTCTCTCAGGAATGGGTACCAGACAAGAAACAGAAAAAAGGAAAAAAAGAGGTGGAGCATAAAGCGGTCGTCATGGAAAGAAGGTGAGTCAGTCTTCAGTCAAGATTCAGCTTAAGTCACTGAACAAACAAGAAAAGAAAACGTTCCTGACTGACTATTACGAATTATGTTTTGTTTATTTTTCATCTATCTTGGTTTTATAAGGACACTGTATGTAACTGTAAACAGTATGATATACCTTATTTCCACCACACTGTATATCCAGCAAAAATGGTATCTTGTCAAGTAAAATGGTCTTAAATGTGGTCAATAAATCTAAAATTTCTCCTGTTGAAATTGTTGTAAACCTAATTTATGACTTTTTAGCTTTCTAGACAATTTTACTTGTTTTAAGTGATTTTATTAAGTAAAATAATGTCACTACATTTGCAGATATTCTTGATTGTTTGAAATGTGCTGGAAACCAGCAAAATAATCTGCCACTATAGTGAGATATGTTTACTCAATAAAATCACCTAAAACATTAAATAATGTCTAGAACTAAGCTAGATAATCTTATAATCAGTACACAACCATCCAAAATGGGAAAGATTAGATATATTGACTAGATTGAGGATCATTTCACTTGACAGGATACTATTTTTTAGTAGTACATTTGTAATAATTTTGGCTATAACAATATTTTAAAAGAATAATAGCTGACTTTTAAAAAACTCTAATAAAGTCTTTAATAGTCATAATTTAGCTTTGATATGTCTTGAATTTGTGAAACCTATCCCCAGCAATGCATAGCATGAAAGACCTTCATATGATCTAGTGTAGTTAGTGATGTAGATTTATATATGATCTGTTATTTGATGTAGTGTATTTGTGTTTGTAGTGAACTTGTGTGTTCTTCTCTCTCAGTGTGATGATCGGTGGAGTACGGGTCAGAGCGCTGTATGATTATGTTGGACAGGAGCCAGATGAGCTCTCCTTTAAAGCTGGTAACTCAGTCTTGCATGTCGCTGTTTGTTTGTGTGTATAAATTTACTGTTTTATTTTCTTATTATTGTAAAACCCCATAATTTTATTAGGCCTGTTGGGAATTGTTTTATGTTGTTTTATTTTCTCGCTTTGTTACTTTTCTTTTGTTTTAGCTGTTATTCATTTGTAAGATTTACTTCAGGAACCAATTTTTAGACAAAATACTGACTAAATTTGAAATATTGGGGGAAACGTTTAGCAAGACTAGTCCTTCTCCCAAAGCTAGTGATTAATTAGTAAAGTAATTTTGTTTGACGAAAATATTTTTGAAAGTAATCAATACATTCAGATTAAGCTTATTTTATCTATGTATACAGCTATAGTACTGCACAAAAGTCAGAGACCACCTTCATTTGTTTAATTTCCTTTCAAACAGCCATTAAGCACAAGTTCTTCATTTCTCAGATTCAGGAAAAAAAACAGAAAGCCTATTGCTGTTGTCAGCTCTTTACAGGAGAAGGACAAAACTTTACTTTACTTTTAATATAAGTCAGTGGAACCAGATGTACTTCCAAGTCGTTTTGGGCCATTTATTTTAGTCCATTCTTCATGAACTGTACACACAGTATAAAGGGCATCAGGTATTTTCAAATTATGCTAGAAACTGAAAAACACTTGCTGCTAAGTGATACAGCTGACTGACGGAGGCACAATGCAGGCTGGGCTAGTGGACGCACAGGCCTGGTTAGCATGCTGCTATGCTAAAGGCTAAATCAAGGCTAAAGGCTAGAAGAGTCCAGCGTTTCCTTCCGTTCTCAAAATAACATTAACTCGAATTGTAAGTGGCCAGGCAGCGGCAGACGAGTGACTACTGACAGAAGCAGCTCAGCTGTTCAGGTTAGCAGCTCTGTTAGCATGTTTTTCACACCAAAAACGTCCGTTACAGATTCTGCCATGAGCATTTTTACTGCTGCTTATTGTCCCAAACCGCCAACGTGTTCAGTTCTGCCTACTGGCGCACATGAATGTGTCAGAAATTGCTTCATGTCACTGATACCGATACTATATTTAAGTGCCAGTAGTTTTAACTAGAAATGAAAAAATGAAGGGTGGTCTTTATTTTTGCTCAGTACTGTACATATGAGAGAGTTGGGTATTGAGTGTGCCTCAGAATGAGCTGTAACCCTCTGTGTGTTTGTGTATGTTTGCAGGTGATGAGTTTCTGAAGATTGAGGATGAGGATGACCAGGGCTGGTGTAGAGGGATGATGGACGGAGGCAGGGAGGGACTTTACCCAGCAAACTACGTAGAGGTGGTGTAGGGCCATGGGAGAGACATATACATGCAGTCTTTCCTGAAATGGACTGTGGGACGTATTTTTGATTCTCTGATATCCTCTGATAGTTTGACTTTCAGAGAGAGTCCTGACTGGTCAAATTCCAGTCAATGTGGAATGAAATCGATTGTGAAGAAGCAGAGGTCAGATAAAGTTTATTTTTATTGTGTTGCTTGATACAAGTAGACCCAGTAGGCCTGTAAGATGCGGTAAAGTCAAATCAATATTGACCTTTTCTACTTTGTTAGTTCATGTCCCTGGCCAGATTAAGTATAATTCATCATTTAAAAGACTAAATTATTGTTTCGCTGTAATCTTCCATGTAAACAGAATGACTTTTGCCCTGCCTCAAAATATCTCTTGAATTTTTTATGATGTCACTGTGCACCAGTAGGTGGGGCAAAGTAATATTAACCAGCAATATCATGTTTCATGTTTCCCACCTCCAGTTATTATAGAGATAAAATGCTCAGCTGGCTCAGAGACCCTTTGATACCATGTTCCCCTCTAAAATATGTCACAGTGCGAAAGGAGAATGTGTTATGATTTCTCATTCAATTTAAGCTTTAAACAGAAGGAATATGATAATAATTTCACACCAAGAATACACAGGACTGTGCAAAAGTCTTGATATGTAGACCTATTTATTTGGGTAGTAAGCATTTATTTGTTCAATTAAGTATAACTTAAGATCTGACAGGTCAAGATAAGATTTTTCACAAATTTGTATTACAGAAGCAAATATTATCTTAATTTAAGAATCTTATCTCACAGCATCTTATCTCCAGTTAGGAAATCTGGACTTACTCGATCAAAGTCGGCAATCAACAATCAACAGTTACCTAGCCACCGACCATGGGCAGACAACGTAAACACGTAATCAAAATCAAGTTAACATTAGTTAGCCAGACAGCTAACGTTAGCTACCGTTACGGAGGTAAAAATAAGGGTCAAACAAAACTAAAGCGCGATAAACTGAGCGTTAATAATGTTGTGTCAGCGATTTGTGCTATTTATCAGAGCGTCGTCGCTCTGCAGTTTCAGTTTCCCAAACGCTTTAACCAAGCTCACTAACGTTATTCCTTCTAATAAACAGGCCCCGTTCAGCTCCGTCTCCTCATTATTCACCACCATCACTGTAATATTATATCAACAACATTAACACACGAAGATGGAGATTGTGACTGCAGTGACTGGGGTTTTAAAACGCTGTTAGAAAAAAAACAAGTCAAAGCACCGTTTTCAGTTTAGATAAATGTTGTTATACTGGTTATAGTGAACTGTGCTGCCTCTCACTGCATAAAAACACAGAAACAGACAGTTAAAACAGAAGATATGACCCTCTGGGGTTTATCTTAAAGTTAGGACAGTATTTAGGAGATTTAGTCTAGTTAGGATGTTTATGTGATGGTGTTTTCTTATCTGGAGTTAACCTAATGATAAGATTATGAACTTAAGAACTGTTGTTCTGTAATAGCTTCTGTCCTAAATTTAGTCCTGACTGAAGTTGTCATGGTGACTAAACAGATAAGATTTCGGACTTAAATTTCTGTAATATGGTCCCTGGTCTGTTTTCTTCACATGCTGCCTGCCGAGATGAACAGCTTTAAAAACATTTTCTTGGTTGTCTCTGTCTTCTGCACAGTGCTGTACAGTTTTAAACAGTGATAGACGAGTGAAGCTGATGCAGTCAGAAAGTGCTGCCCCTGTTCTGCAGTCCATACTTCAACTTCTCAGCTGTGGTCATCCAGGCTACTGGACCTCTACTCTGTCCAGAGCTGGCCTGACCTTTCCACGCCACTTTTCTTCGTTTCTTTGTTTATTTTATTTCAGTCTGCTTTTCAGTGTAGAATGAAAAGGCCCAGGCAGAAGGCTGGACGGAGGTGGTCAGTGTGAGGAGTAAAGTGTTTATGAAGGGTTCAGATTAGAAACTGTACAAGTTGGAAAATAGTTGCTTTCGCAAGTGGCTTCATCTGAAAGTTTTCTTGAGAAAATGTTATTTAGGTTATATTCTGACTCTTCTGTCTGATGCTGGGGCGTCTACAGGGGCATTCAACAACACTTACAGTGAAATATTGTAATATATTAAAAGGTCATGTAGAGCAGTACACATTTAGGCGTAAAGCATATGTGCGAATAATGCCGTCTGGAGTATTTCAGGAGCTGCATTTCACGCTTATTCAGAATGAGAACTTTTATAACGTTAACAGTTCCAGTTCTGCTGGTTTATCAGTGTTAAGGCCGATTTATAGTCTAAGTCAGAAGTGTTGCTCAACATAAAAACTGTGGTTGACTGATGTTGCAAGCTTTCGTGGTCAAACCATCAGAATAGAACATCATCTGTAGCTTCTGTGAAAACTTGAATGATGTTGCAGCTACTGAAGCAACAGTGAAACCACACAAAACAGTCTGGAAACAGCTGCTACAGTGAATCTGCGTCAACAGTTGGGATTTAAATTGTCTCTATGGCAACCAGAAATACTACTTACTTTCCACACACATGTGTTTCACTCATGAGTGATGCAGGGTTGCCAGATTCACAGTCTTTCTCAAAAGTCTGGTTAGTTTAAAAGTGTGGAGTGGGGAATGTTAGACTGTCACACGGTGTGTTTTCTGCTTGGACTACCTTTTTAACCCTTGTGTGGTGTTGATGTTGTTGTTACTCTGTCACATAATTTTTTTCTGAGTCATTACAGCCATAGTAATTTATGTAAAAATTCCAAATGTTTAAAATATCACGTGTCCATTGTAGGGTTCTCCTTTAGCAGCTGTAGCCAGTCAGCAGCCTGTCCATGTTGTCCACCCTCACACACACACACACACACACACACACACACACACACACACACACACATACACACACTCTAACAGCAGGCCATGTAGGAGAACAGAGTGAAGGACACACCACCTCCACACTTTTACTCCCTGCGAGTTCAGCCCAACACCACATGTGATATGTGTGGGGGTGTCTTCACAGTGTGAAGACACTGAAAATGGGTTATTTTATATGTTCTTCACAGAAAATGAGCAAAGGACAAGAATCTGAGGGTCAAATAATAATAAATCACATAATGTTTTATTCTGGTGAACATTGAAAATGGGTCCCACAAACCTGAACACCACACAAATGTTAAGTAAAAAGTAATTGAATTTTCAGGAACAGGTTTGACAAATCAAAACAAAAGATCTTATGAATGTGTATTGATCCTAGTTCTGAATAGCTGGCAACCTGTTCTGTTTCTGAAAGCAGCAGAGCAGCATGACAGTAAACACAGTCACGCACCAAGACCACGGCAACAATATAGAACGTAGAACTTTGAGTTTCTATCCAGTCAGATTGGACGACAGCATCTGCACCCTTTCAGATTTTTTGATGTACACAACAAGGTCGGCAACACTCAAGCAGATACAAATTTATTCAGCTTTATGTGTCTTTTGTCCAGCAATAGTTGTCGCCTGAACTATAAATTGGCCTGTAATCCTGCATGATTTCAAAACGAAGACTTGCTGTGTCCCAACTGCATGCTAAACACTAATACAAGATGCAAGACTTCAAATCTTCTTGGTCAGTTTGTGTGTGATACACTTCTTTCAGGGCTTTTTCACTCTAGAGCTTTTATCCAGACCGAGTTAGGTACATTTGGTGAAGTGTGAAAGCTTTTCGAGACCAGGAGCGATCTCTGGTCCTCACAAATCAGTGGTCAGGGGTCACTTCCATCAAACTCCGGTGTGGCCTGCTGCACATGTGGAAGCTATTCATGTGGTGTTGCGTGGTCGGTTACTTTGGTAACGTTCATCAAGGTACAAACAATGTAAATGTTCCCTCAAATGTACAACATTGGTTTTAACGTCTGATTGTGCACCTTAAATAAGTTTTTCCAGGTGAAAAGTATGTATTTGTACATTTGTTTCATAACCAAATGAACAATAAAATAAAAGTCCTGGAGATGAGACGAGGTGTGTGGATTCAGTATAATTTAGAGAATATCATTTCAATGGATTATGGTACAGTTATGTTCCTTGACTAAAGGTACTGAGATGTAGCTTTGAGGGTCCCACCCCAGTGACAGATTTGTATGGTTTGAATGGAATTTTTTTGCTTGAAAGCAATCCAGTGATAATCCCGCCTCCAAACAAACCTAGACTCAATCCTGGGTGTGGACTCAAGTATTCGGACTGGTGTGAAACACCCTTAGATGGTCCACTTCAGATGCTTATGTTAAGTGCATTAATTCAACACAGCTCATTTCAAAGCTTTAAATATTTTTTAAGCAAATATCTACTGCATCCAATTTCATTGTGCATCCTTCTTTATTTTTATTTTTTTGTCTTTTCCAACTCATTTAACCTCAGAAAAATGGAATATCGTGCATATGGTGTATTGTGAAATATTGTGATGCTATATTTTTGCTATATTGGCCCTAAACGACATGGTCCAGCTCTGTAGTGTAGCAATATGTCAAAGATATGTTGCAGCTCTAAGCAAACAATGTACTGGTCCAAGTTTCTCATTGAAGGGGACTTTTAACATAAAGCTTGTCTAACTTTGTAACACAAGCTATAAAAGACTGTATTTGTGGGCAGAGCTTATGTGGGCCAGTTGGGACACAGCATTGGTTTCTGCAGTCAAGAGTCTTCTGTCTTTGTATTTCTCTATATGCAGTGTTACTCTAACCAAAGATGGTACAGTACTGTGTGAGTGTCTTGTGAGTCAGAGTATCTTTTATGTACCGTGTTCACAGCAGCTGTTTGTACTGCACACACAAAACGGTCATTTCTAAATGTCACAATCTGAATAAAGAGATAAAACAAGATCGACCAGCCTGCTTGTCTTCTGAGTGTGGACACTGTGACCAACACTGGACAACTGAGTTTCTCTCTCGTGCGCTCTCTCTCTCTCTTTCTCTCTCTCTCTCCCTGTCTCTTTCTCTCTTTCTCTCTCTCCCTGTCTCTCTCTCTTTCTCTTTCTCTCCGTCTCTCTCTTTCTCTCTCTCTCTTTCTCTCCCTGTCTCTCTCTCTCTCTTTCTCTCCCTGTCTCTCTCTTTCTTTCTCTCTCTCCCTGTCTCTCTCTCTTTCTCTCCCTGTCTCTCTGTCTCTCTCTCTCTCTCTCTTTCTCTCTTTTTGTCTGTCTCTCTCTCTGTCTCTCTCCCTCTCTCCCTGTCTCGCTCTTTCTTTCTTTCTTTTGGTCACCCTCTCCTTCCTCTCTCTAGATTTTCTTTTTGCCATCTCTTTTTTTCTTTCTCTATAATCTGAGATTAACAAAGGTGTCACTTTGAGTGTCTCATCTTTCTTTTGTTTCTCCTCTTGTTTTTTTCTCTTTATTTCTCATCTCTTATGTTGCTTTTTTCTCTTTCTTTGTCTCCCTTCTTTCATCTTTTGTCTCTTTCTGTCATCCAACTTTTCTCTTTCTCAGTCTCTCTACTTTTTTCTATTTTTCTATCCCCTCTATTTTTTCTTTTTTATCTATTTCTTCTCTTTTCTTTTTCACTGTACTCTTTCTTTTATTTTTTCTTTCTTTCTGCCGCCCTTTCCTTCCTCTCTCTAGCTTTTCTTTTTGTCTACTCACTTTTTTCTTACCTTTTTTCTCTTATTTGGTCTCTTTTCTATTTCTTTCTTTCTTTGTTTCTGTCACTCTATCCTTCATTTCTCTAGCCTCTATGTTCCCTCTTCTTTCTTTCTCTCTCTACAGTCTCAGATCAATAGATGTGTCACTCTGAGTCTCCCGTCTTTCTTTCCTCTCTCTTTTCTCATTTTTTCTCTTTCTGTTTTCCATCTCTTATCCTGTCTTTTTCCTTTTCTGTCTTCCCTCTCTTTTCTCTTGCTTATCTCTATTCCTTTTTCTCTGCCTCCCCTTTCTTTTTTCCTTCCTGCTCGTTTCTTATCTTTCTCACTCTCTTTTTTCTCTTTTCCTTTCTTTTCTTGTCTCTTTTTCTCACTCTCCTCTCTCCATCTCCCTCTTTCTTTGGTTTTGAAATGATATTACAAATGAATGTGATTGGATCAGCGGCAAAATCTGAAAAAGTCTCAGAGAATCAGCAGTGCAGGGGAAGCCCAGGCTATAAAAAGCAGGATCAACCTGGACTCATTTACACTCATTAAGACACTCATCTCACACTGAGTGCAGTGGCAGCCCATAACAATTAACATGTAGTTGTTTGTCAGAGTAATTATGACAGATAATCAGCTCATTAGCGGCTCGGCTAACTCTCCCCTGATGCCCATTTGGGTTTTTTAAACAAAGGCCCAGGGGACAACCCGGCAGGTGGGGTGCCCTGACTCCACCGCAGCTCAAGAGTGTTAATCTGGGACCCCCTTACACGATAAACTATAAAACGAATGCATAACGATCCCACCAGCTTAAACCACTGGTTAGAACTGCTGTCATTCAAAGCCACTGAAACAGACCTGACTAATTAAGAGCGAGCTTAGTAAACAGCGGTGCTGTGGTGGTACAGCTAGACTAGGAGAACCCCCTGCTGATGAAATGTCTTGAAGGTGGGAGGAACTTTTGAAAAACTACAGCTGTGTCCCAGTTCAGGGGCTGCATCTTTCAAAGTATGCGGTCTATGAAAGCTTGTCCTTCGGCTGCGCAGACCCTCGCAGTCTCTCAATTCAGGGTCTGCGTCCTTCAGGGGCTGCATTTAAAGACTGATTGAGTCACAGTGGCTAGACTAGACTGTCCCATTTCGAAGGCTTCTTCGTATGCGGCCGAGAAATGTGTGCTTCTTTTCCATAGTAACAAAGGATCCAACGGATGGATCCTTCGCCAGCCAGCATAACCCAAGGTTCATTGCGTGGTGGCGAGGATTCAAGAACATCACGGCATCAGCAGAGGTGGCTGAAGAGTTCACTCTAACACAGAAGTTAATATACACTATATTGCCAAAAGTATTCACTCATCTGCCTTCACGCATATGCACTTGAGTGACATCCAATTCTTGATCCATAGGGTTTAATATGGTGTCAGCCCGCCATTTGCAGCTATAACAGCTTCAATCCTTCTAGGAAGGCTTTCCACAAGGTTTAGGAGTGTGTTTATTGGGAATTTTCTTCCAGAAGCCCATTTGTTAGGTCAGACACTGATGTTGGATGAGAAGGCGTGGCTCACAGTCTCTGCTCTAATTCATCCCAAAGGTGTTCTGTCGGGTTGAGGTCAGGACTCTGTGCAGGCCATTCAAGTTCTTCCACACCAAACTCACTCATCCGTGTCTTTATGGACCTTGCTTTGTGCACTGGTGCACAGTCATGCTGGAACAGGAAGGGGCTGTCGCCAAACTGTTCCCACAAAGTTGGGAGCATGAAATTGTCCAAAATCTCTTGGTGCTGAAATATTAAGAGTTCCTTTCACTGGAACTAAGGGGCCGAGCCCAACTCCTGAAAAACAACCCCACGCCATAATCCCCCCTCCACCAAACTTTACACCTGGCACAATGCAGTCAGACAAATACCGTTCTCCTGGCAACCGCCAAACCCAGACTGATTGTCAGACGAGAGACGTGTGATTCATCACTCCAGAGAACACGTCTCCACTGCTCTAGAGTCCAGTGGTTGCCCTTTACACCACTACATTCAACGCTTTGCATTGCGCTTGGTGATGTAAGACTTGGGTGCAGCTGCTCAGCCATGGAAACCCATTCCATGAAGCTCTCTATGCTGTTCTTGAGCTGATCTGAAGACCACATGATGTTTGGAGGTCTGTAGTGATTGACTCTGCAGAAAGTTGGCGACCTCTGCGCACCATGCCTCATCATCCACTGACCCCGTGTCATTTTACATTGCCTACCACTTCGTGGCTGAGTTGTGGTCATTCCCAATCGCTTCCACTGTTCTAATACCACTGACAATTGACTGTGGAATATTTACTGTGAGGAAATTTCATGGTTGCATTGGTGGCATCCTATCACGGTACCATTCTGGAATTCACTGAGCTCCTGAGAGCGACCCATTCTTTCACTAATGTTTGTAGAAGCGGTCTGCAGGCCTAGGTACTTGGTTTTATACACCTGTGGCCATGATAGTGATTGGAACACCTGAATTCAATGATTTAGTTGGGTGAGTGAATAGTTTCGGAAATATAGTGTATATAAATTTAAACTGAGGCGAACAGCTAATGTTACAAATGTAAAAAAAAAAGAACAGCAATCTAATCAGTAGCCGGTGATGAAGCACCTCCAGCTCTAATAAATGAAAAAATAAACATTTAAAATCAAAATTTCTTGCTCCATCTTTAAAGAACTTGACAGGGATGGTGTTTTGTGGTGCAGCAGTGAGGGCGGAAACAGTGGGTGCTGTGACGCAAACAGAAAATCCACCGTAGAGCAGACCATCTCAGTTCAGTTCAGCCTTCACAGATCTAAGCAGCCTTTGAAGGACACACCTTCGTAGACCACGTACTTCGAAAGGATACAGCCCCTGAATTGGGACACACCGCAAAAGGCTGAACTAAAATTAGGTGGTCAGCTCTAAGGCGGATTTCCTGTTTGCATCACAGCACTGCTAATTAACTTTCAATTTTAAAAATTAAACTGTGGACTTCAATATCATTAACTTGTTTGCCACAGTCATACGTATCAAATGGCCAGGTCCCACAATGTGGCCTGAAGCCACAGATGACTCCTTTCAATGTTCTTCACTGTAGTAAAGAAATTCATAAACTGTGTTTTTTTATTGTTAGACATGCTAAATGTGATGCAGCAGCTTGTAGGCTCTCATCTATAGGTTAAAACTACAGGGATTCCTAGTGAGCGTATGATGTATTTGCACACTGAAGGCTGGGTATTGTAGTGAGAGAGCATTAATAAATTAATACATGAAAGTTGTGCAGTCTGTTACACTGACGAGGCTGAATGATATAATCATGCACCACACAACACAACAAACACATAAAAAACAAACATATTAAACTCCTGGTTTAGACTGGAATGCCTGTTAAACACCATCCTCGCCCACACACACTGACCGTTACTGCATAACTACTGTATCAAACTCCAGGGCAGAGGGTTATATTGACATGAGGAGCACCAGAGGGCGCTGTTAGATCACAGTTCTGTTAGAGCTGCTGGCAGCCTCTCTCAGGAGTTCTCTACAGATAATATGGCATCTCTCTCTCTCTCTCTTTCTCTTTTTCTCTGTCTCTGTCGTCCGCCTTCTCACCCCATCTCTTTTTCATTCTTTTTTCTTTCTCTCTGTCTCTCTTTGTGTTATTTCTCTGTCATCTTCTTTCTCGCACCCGTCATTTTCTCTTTATACTCTCTCTCCCTCTCTTATTATCTCTCTTGCCTTCCTTCTCACCCCATCTCTTATCCATTCTTTTTTCTTTTTCTCTGTCTCTCTTTATTTCATGTCTCTCTCATCCTCTTCCTTGCCCCTCATTTTCACTTTATATTCTCTCTCTCTCTCTCTCTCTCTCTCTCTCTCTCTCTCTCTCTCTCTCTCTCTCTCTCTCTCTCTCTCTCTCTCTCTCTCTCTCGTCTTCCTTCTCACCCCCTCTTTTCCATTTATTTTCTTATTCCCTGTCTCTCTTTATCTCATGTCTCTCTCATCCTCTTTTTCACCCTCTGATTTTCTCTTTATTCTCTCTCTCTCTCTCTCTCTCTCTGTCTCTCTCTCTCTTTCTGTTTTGCGGTCTCTCTCGTCCTCCTTCTCAGTTCCTCACTCCCTCCTTTTCATTCTTTTTTCTTTCTCTCTGCCTCTCTTTATCTCATGTCTTTCTCATCCTCTTTCTCACCATTTCATTTTCTGTTATACTCATGCCCCCCCTCCCACCACCCCGATATGATTTTATTATCAGATGCATAATTAAAAATATATTGTATACTGAAATGTGACTGGAGGAGCTGTTTACACAGTAATGGGATACAGAGAGTGAATTTTGAAATGAAAATAGGCTGATTCAGTGTCATTCTGACGTCCCAGAATCAATACAGCTGAATCACCACCTACAGATCGACGCATCACGATGCATTTTTACTCCCCAGGCATCTGTCTGTGTGTGTGTGTGTGTGTGTGAGGGTGTGTGTGTGTGTGTGTGTGAGTATCCCAGTTTGGGGGACTCCGCGCTGTAAACACCCACAAGCGCCTGTTTGAGTGTGTAGAGCTCTGACTCACACCCTCCTCCACTGAGACTAACAGCAGACAAACAGTTCAGTCGTCTGTCAGTCACTCTGCAATTGCTGTGTGTGTGTGTGTGTGTGTGTGTGTGTGGGTGGGTGGTGGGGTGGGTTACTGAGACACAGACTGTGTGTGTTTTGAAGATGGTTCTGTGCTTATTTCTATTGTTATTTATATTTCTTGCACAAATCCTACAAGAGGAATCTTTCTAATCTTGTTGTAGGAATTTTCACTCACCTTTCCTGGGTGAACTCCTCAAGTTCTACAAGACTCATGTTCAAAATCTGCCCCCTGAAATTTTTGCTGAAGTCAGAGGGCTGTACCAGCTTGCATTTCTTGAAGTCATTTCGGATCATTGTCCTGCATCTTTTTGAGCTTCACTTTCTTGGCTGTCTTTGGCACGTTTGCTTCCAGAATTTGCTGATTTTTATTGGAATCCATTCTCCATCACTCCTTTCCACTGGCTGCCACACAATCCCAAAGCATAATGGATCCCCAGTGCTTAACAGCTGGCAAGGTGCTCTTTTCATCAGATGCAGATTTTGGGATTGTGTGGCAGCCAGTGGAAAGGAGTGATGAAAGAATTGATTGCAATAAAAATCTAAGTACAACTAAGTAAAAAACTAAGTACAAGCTCTAAAGGAAAAATTTCAAAAAATATTGATTCACAATTACTTTATTTTTGCTTACCTTAAAAACAGAAAAAAATAGTAATTGTAGCATGTGCAAAGTGTTGGACTCAGAACCTAATTGACTCATTAGGCCTTAATTAACTTGTTAGGACTGGTAGAATTGGCAGAATTACCTTTAGGAATGGTGAGCATAAAAATGGCTATAGAAATATATCAAAGCACATATATTTCCTGTCAGAAAGGTCAATATGACATGACATTTAAGGAGAACTGTAGAACTCAAGAGAACATCTGGAAGATCAAGAAAGCTCTTCTAACCTGGTCAGTAAGACAAAGCAAAACCCACACATGACAGCAAAGGACCCGCAGGGCGGTTTAGCTGACACAAGAGTGGTGGTGTACCATTCTATTCCTTTTTTTTTACCAAACATACAATCTTAAAAAGATTTTTAAGAGTTCTTTACTAAACAACTCTTAAAAAAAATCAAAGAACCTATTGCATGTTTAAATAGTTCTGTGCATGGTAAAATGAATCTTCAGATATTTTGTATATTAAACTGTTCCACATAGCACCAAAAAGGGTTCTACTGCTATTTTTTGCAACATACACTCTTAAAATAAATGGATCATTAGTGGTTCTTTATTAAAGACAATGGTTCAATATAGAACCAAGAACTACTAAAGAACCCTTGAAGAACAGTCTTTTTAAGAGTGTACCTTTAGTGACTGTAGCCAAAAAGTTTTTTACTTCATTAGTAAACAGCACTTATTTCTAAGTTTTGTTGGCACATTTTTTCTTTCTCCCATGGTAATTCCTACTCCATCCACTAAGTGGCAGTAGTGCGGTAGGAGATCAGTTTTTCAAGCCAAAAGGTTATCCATGCGATAGCTTTGTAGGCTTAGTAGCAGTGGTTAACTTCATACCTCATTGCTCTGTTATGAAGACCCTTGTTTGAGGAACCTGCAGGTTCTTATACTCAATGTAAGGTTGTTATTCTTTAATTATAGTTATAACTGTTACAAAGTGATGTTTGAAGAACAGTAGAACAGTGCACCCCAGCTCCTGTGTCAGCTAAATCGTTCTGGGGGTCCTTTGCTGTCATGTAGGGGGTTTGCTTTGCCTTTCTTCCAGATCCTGCCTTGACATCCACAGTTCCCCTTAACTGTCATGTGATAATGACCTTTCTGAGGTCACACTTACTATTTTTTTCCATTTTTTAGTTAATTTAATTGATGTTTTAATGTGATGTTTTTGTTATTTAATATTGCTTACATAATGGAAATATTAAAAATAAATAATGGAATATTAAATATATATTAAAATTATTAGTATTATTTTTTGGTAAATAATAAATATGCATGATTTGTGCCATAGCACGCACCATAAAATCTCAAATAAAAAGAACTATAAATATATATATCTTATAAAATTGAAAACAAGACCAAATAAATCTAACTTATACATGGTGAAATGCACGACCCAATATTTACAAATATTGGAAATGAATGCAATTTGAGTTGGTATTTGAAATGTATTTTAATAACAACTTCATAATAAAAATTCCTGGGCTTGTGATGTCATGAAGTATTTGTCCTTTCAAAGTAAAAGACCCTTTTCACAATTATATAGGAAAACACAGATCTTATATTACTGTTTTTTATTAAAATTGACATATAATAATTGTTGCCATATGGCAACACCATGCAGTACAGGGTTAAACATAAAGTAAATGTGTATAAACATTTTCTGAAAAATACTGTTTTTTTTTATAGTTTGCTTCAGAGATTGCATTTACTTTTCATGTTAAAAGTCAATTTGACTAAAATATGCAATTTTGAACAATTTTAAAAGCCTCCTTTAACCCTTAAGATTAAACAGGCTGTTTTTGGTACTATGCATTTATGACTGATGTATATGAATTCCTTCTATTCTGACTGGCAGACCTGATTCAAAAAGCATTATGAGCTTAAACACTATAACTTCAGTGTGAACGGGAGGGTCTAAACCTCTATAGGCTGAATAGGTGGAATTATGTATGTGTTGTTTTTGTGTTGTCTCAAAATCAATTAATTCAGCTTGTTTTATCAGCTCTATATCCATATATGGACAGTATGGAGTGGGGAGTGAATGTTTGGAAACATAAACAATTTTAAATACTACATCAAACAGTCTTATTTCAAATCAAGTGAGGGAAATGTGTTTTTCCATTATATGGGCCCTTTAAGGTTGGCTATAGGCTGCATTTCTCTACAGTCATACAAATATGTGTGCAGCTAATACTGTTGTTTATTTCTCTGTTTCTCACAAAAGAGAGGAAATATAAGATATAAGTGTGTGTTAATCTCTAATACTCTTAAGCCTCAATCTCTATTGCAGCTTATTAAGGTGCTCCTGGATGCTGGAGTGCAGGAGAGATGAAAGCAGTCTTACATTAAGCAGGAAACACGCAGCAACTGACTTCCATAATCAGTTCGGCTGAAAAAAACCCTCTCGTGATCACACAACACTCATAAATCCCCCGCCGAACATCAAAACACAAGTGGATATGAAGGAAATGAAACAGCAATGATGGAGAAAGAATGTAACAAAACAGGAATTCAGGGATTTGATTATAGCTACTGCAGATATTATTACTATTACGGCTATTCTGTTTGAATTGTTGAAAATATTTTAGCTCTCTGGAAAAACAATGAGTTGCATTTTTAAATGAATAAGTCACTTTACTTGCAAATATTTACTATGGCTTTTTATAGCTGCACAAACTAACACAGTAAAATGCAACAAAGATATTTTATGCGGTGTATTAGTTTAAAGTGGAACACTTTTGGACATTTTCTCATTCTCCAGTCCCCAAAGTTTTAGTGTTGTATTTATGTGCATCATTGAAAGGGAGGAAACCCACACCAGCAGGATCCTATGATTGCATGTTTTTGTGACATCCCAGATCACTTGTACATGAAATAAAATGCTCAAATCACATCTACCTTCTTAAAAAGATGGTTCCTCAAGCTGTTGTAGTAAAGGCAATGGTTCAGGTACAGAATCATGAACATTCAAAGAACCATTTGCATGATTAAATGTTTTTTTTTGCATGGTGAAGTGGTTCTTCAGATTGATGGAGAATGTGTTGTGTAGGGTTCTGTAATGAAAGTGAGTTTTGCTATTGTTATGATGTCAAGCTTATAACAATAAAAGACATATGTGTACATCTTTGAAAGGGAGGAAACTGACATGAACACACACCAGCAGGATCTCATGAATGCAAAAGGTCAGCACCAATCTCAAGTTTCATCTGTTTCATGATATAAAGAACTCTGTGATCATGCAAAGGGTTCTTTAAGTGTTCATGTTTCTACATAGAACCATTTTCTTTACTAAACAACCCTTGAAGAACCATCTTTTTAATGAGTGTTGGGTGTTTTTTGGACCTTTTACATAGACAAGTGATCTAGGATGTCACAAAAAAAAATCGATAATGCACGCAACTGCAACACTAACATCAAATAGGATAAATGCAGAAAAGTGAAAAAGGCCTAACACTTGCTCAATGACATTACTAATCATCTCACACTACAAGACTCATGAATATTTTGAGTCGGAAAATGGCCAAAGGTTGTCTCGTTTCTCCTCTCACGTTGCCAGATCATCCACTCCATCAACTGTGATCCTGGCCTGCATTTATGGGTTCCCGCTAGTGTGGGTTCATGTGAGTTTCCTGCCTTTCAATGATGCACACAAATGCAACACGGGAGAAATGCAGCAATGTGAAAAAGGCCTAACACTTGTTCAATGAAATCACTGACCATCTCACAGTACAAGACTGAATGTTTTGAGTCAAAATAAGGCAAAGATTGACTTGTCTCTCCTCTCACACTGCCAGATAATCCACTCCATCCACTGCTATCCTTACCTGGAAAATCACTTTTGATAATGACATCAAACAAGATTTTTTGCCATATTATAACTTAGAAGTACCAAAAAATACTGTAACATTTGGCCAAAAAGAGCTGTTCAGAAACACCCAAATAACTCCTTCGGCCTGTGTTGGGCCTGCTTACACACTTCACTGCTTCTGCTGCTCGGAGACGTACAAAACAGGCAGTCGGCTGGAGAGCTGTGAAACCAGGACAAGGCTTTGTGTTTCACTCTAAAGTTACATCACTGCGAGTCGATGTAACAGACAACAGAGCGTTAGCTGAGAAACTGTAGGTCGCACTCATGCACTTTTTTTTCCAAGCAAAATTGGTTCCCTTTTTAACATCCTTGTAAGCGGAGACTACCAGAGTTTGATCAAGGCTGTAAAATGCAAACTACACACTGGAGCAGTGCTACAAATGTGATTTATTCCTGAAATCATTCCTGGTGCAACAGGAATAATAAAACTCTGAGCCAGCAGTGAAGTTGAGCAATGAATGCTAGCAAAAAGCCCAAAAACCTCAAGCTGTGTCTGGAACAAAGTCTTCACTCAAATGAAATAATAATAATGATAATTTCCAACTAAACTTAAATATGTGTGCTGAGGAATAAGTTGTTCTCTAATATCTTAAATATGCTCATAATATATTTGGTTAAAAAAACAACCTACTATGTCTTTCTACTTACTGGCCACTTTACTAGAAACCTCTGCCTTGTGCTTTCACTCACTTGCCACTTTATTCCTTATTTATACATCTACATTGTCAATCGTCAATTCACCATCCCTCCATCCTGCATTCTCTATCCCTCTTTCTTTTCTCATTTCTCCATCTCTCCATCCTTCATCCTCACACCTGAATTCTCCCCCTCTGTCACTCCTCCACCTTTTATATTCAGCCATTCTCAAACATTTCATTCTCTATTCTGCCATCTTCTTGCCTCCATGTTCCATCTCTCCATCCCTTCATCTCCATCCTTCCATGTTCCTTTCTCCCTTCTTTATCTCTCAATCCTTATGGTACATAGGGATAATTATTCTTCCATCCTCCATCCATCATCCTTCTTCCCTCCATGCTCTTTTCTTCACACTTTGTCACTCCATCCTTTCAGCATATATGTTCAGTTGCAGTACGTCAGAACTCATCTGGTTGTAGCTGAAGGTCCAGAGAGTTTGAAAAGTCTTTTTGGTTCACGTTTTTGCAGTAACATTTGAAAATTGATTGTTTTTGCTCTGTGCGCGAGGGGACGAGGTGTCGAGCAGCACATAAATAACGCAGTGCTGGGTTTAATGGTCCTGCTACGCGGGTGCGTGTGTGCCGGGAGTGCGACCTTACATAGCATCTGTGGAGGCGGCATGCATAAGTCTGATTATTATTGTTCGTGTGTGTGTGTGTGTGTGTGTGTGTGTGTGTTTTATAAGGGAGTGAAGGGAGATGCTGTTTTCGTCTGCTTTCCCAATTTTTCATGTCAAACTGCCCAGAATATTGAGTAATCAGGAAAATGGCAATTCTAGCTTCTCAATTAGACTAATTAAATAAGATGTTGGCAGAGACCACTCAGGGACAGCTCAGCTCTGTGCGTGTGTTTGTTTCTGATTCGTTTATGTGTGTGTGTGTGTGTGTGTGTGTGTGTGTGTGTGTGTGTGTGTGTAAGCTGCTCTACCCCCTCAGCCAGGCTTAAAGGTAAGAGCAAATATAGCCTCTTAATGTGTGCCCATGTAAGTGCATGCATGCACCACAAGCCTCTGAATGCCTGTGCAGTCTGACTGTAAACAGCTCTACCTAATTACGCTCAGAGGGAGAGAGAGAGAGAGAGAGAGAGAGAGAGAGAGAGAGAGAGAGAGAGAGAGAGAGGAGGGGGAGAAACACTCATCTCCATTGTTTCTTTAGAGGCTTTTGCAATGTGGTACCAGTTTCTAAAGCATCTCTTAATTTCTCTATCCTTATTCCTTTGTTTTTCTATCAATCCTTCATTCTTTATTCTCCTATCCTTCATTTTCCCTCTCCATTTATCCCTTCATCCATCCATTTATCTCAATTCCTCCCTCCATCTAATCATCTTTCATTTCCATCCATTTCCTCATCCATCCTGTTTTCAATCCTTTCACCCTTCCATTCTTAACTATTCCATTCAATCCCTCAATCTTCATGCCTCTGTTTTCCATCTCTCGTGCTTCTATTCTCCATCTGTCCTCATCCTCATCCCTCCAACCTTAGTCTTCCATTCTCTATTTGACCATAATCATCATTCCATTCTCCATCCTTCCATCTATCCATCCATCCATCCATCCCTCCATCCATCTATCAGTTTCTCCATCCCTCCTCCATTCTCCATCTTTCTATCCTCCATCTCCATCCCTCCATCCATCCAATCATCCTTTACCTCCATTCAGCCATCCATCCATACATTTCTTCATTCATTGTTCATCCATTCTCCATACCCCATCCTGTCATCCTCCAGTCTCATTTGCTATTCTTTATCCTTCCATACTCCATCTCCATTCCTCTATCTGTCTGCTCACCCTTCATCTGCATTCCTGCATCAGTCCTCCATCCTTCATCTTTCATTCTCCATTCCTCCATTCTGTATTCCTGTATTTCCTTCTCCTCCATTCTTTGATTCTCCATCCCTCCGTCCTCATCTAGTTAAATTTCTGTCAGATTAGTGCTGAGGGTTTTAATGCTGTGTGCAGTGATCACATTAGCAGTGCTGTAGTTCATGAGGGCGAATCATTTCTCTAAATCCTCACAATCTCATCAAACACACGTCGACAGTGAGAGGATGAGAAACATACTGGAAAAATAACCCCATAAACTGCAGGCTTATAAGTTATTAATCTTAAAAAAATATTATTCAACTACTGTGAGGCTAATTTATGTGTTAGCGTGAATGTGTTATCAGTACAGCCTGTAGGAGGGAGTTTAATCCCTTAAAGGCATAGCTCTGTTAAATAATGCTTAAAGGAACCAAACAGCCACCAGGTAGTACTGCACAAATGACATTAAGCTAATTGGTGGCTACTAGCTAAAAGGCTAGTAGCTATAGGCCTAAATTGGCCTAAGAGGACCTTAACTTCGCCCCACCCTCCCAGTGAGAGAACAGACATATTTTTATACCACATTAAGCTACAGTGCATCCGGAAAGTATTCACAGCGCTTCACTTTTTCCACATTTTGTTTTGTTACAGCCTTATTCCAAATTTAATTATATTAATCTTTTTCCTCAAAATTCTACACAAAATACCCCATTGTGACCATGTGAAAAAAGTTTTCTCGAGAGTTTTGAAAATGTATTAAAATTAAAAAACAAAGAAATCATATTTACATAAGTATTCACAGCCTTTGCCATGAAGCTCAAAATTGAGCTCAGGTGCATCCTGTTTCCACTGATCATCCTTGAGATGTTTCTACAGCTTAAATGGAGTCCACCTGTGGTTGATTGGACATGATTTGGAAAGGCACACACCTGTCTATATAAGGTCCCACAGTTGACTGCATGTCAGAGCGCAAACACCAAGCATGAAGTCAAAGGAATTGTCTGTAGACCTCCGAGACAAAATTGTCTCGAGGCACAAATCTGGGGAAGGATACAGAAAAATTACTGCTGCGTTGAAGGTCCCAATGAGCACAGTGGCCTCCATCATTCGTAAATGGAAGAAGTTCGGAACCACCAGGACTCTTCCTAGAGCTGGCCGGCCGTCTAAATTGAGCGATCGGGGGAGAAGGGCCTTGGTCAGGGAGGTGACCAAGAACCCAATGATCACTCTGTCAGAGCTCCAGCGTTCCTCCGTGGAGAGAGGAGAACCTTGCAGAAGGACAACCATCTCTGCAGCAATCCACCAATCAGGCCTGTATGGCAGAGTGGCCAGGCGAAAGCCACTCCTTAGTAAAAGGCACAAGGCAGCCCGTCTGGAATTTGCAAAAAGGCACCTGAAGGACTCTCAGACCATGAGAAACAAAATTCTCTGGTCTGATGAGACAAAGATTGAACTCTTTGGTGTGAATGCCAGGCGTCATGTTTGGAGGAAACCAGGCACTGCTCATCACGAGGCCAATACCATCCCTACAGTCAAGCATGGTGGTGGCAGCATCATGCTATGGGGATGTTTCTCAGCAGCAGGAACTGGCAGACTAGTCAGGATAGAGGGAAAGATGAATGCCGCAATGTACAGAGACATCCTGGATAAAAACCTGCTCCAGAGCGCTCTTGACCTCAGACTGGGGCGACGGTTCATTTTTCAGCAGGACAACGATCCGAAGCACACAGCCAAGATCTCAAAGCAGTGGCTTCAGGACCACTCTGTGAATGTCCTGGAGTGGCCCAGCCAGAGCCCAGACTTGAATCCGATTGAACATCTCTGGAGAGATCTGAAAATGGCTGTGCACAGACGTCTCCCATCCAACCTGATGGAGCTTCAGAGGTACTGCAAAGAAGAATGGGCAAAACTGCCTAAAGATAGGTGTGCCAAGCTTGTGGCATCATATTCAAAAAGACTTGAGGCTGTAGTTGCTGCCAAAGGTGGTTCTACAAAGTATTAAGCAAAGGCTGTGAATACTTATGTAAATATGATTTCTTTGTTTTTTAATTTTAATAAATTTTCAAAACTCTCGAGAAAACGTTTTTCACATGGTCACAATGGGGTATTTTGTGTAGAATTTAGAGGAAAAAGATTAATTTAATTCAATTTGGAATAAGGCTGTAACAAAACAAAATGTGGAAAAAGTGAAGCGCTGTGAATACTTTCCGGATGCACTGTAATAATATGGACCATCATTCTTATTTTCCTCTTTGTATTTTATAATAGTTTAGTAAAAAAAGATTTGATTGTTTGGTCTTTTTGGCACTTAGCCCACTACACAAACATTACAAATACTTTAGTCCCCCAAGACAAAACCTTTGGGCACCTCTGCTTTATGCTTATTTTTCAGATATTTTAAAGCCTGTTGCCCAGTAACTCCTACACACTGTTCAGGAACTGCTGTGAAACTAATATGCAAGATAAGTAGTGAGAGGGAGGAACTGAAGTCTAGAACTGCTTATTGTCGGACTTTAAAGGCTTAACCATTTAAAGTCAGTGCAAACAATAACTGCTGTTTTTGTCATTTAACCCCTAAAATCCCAAGATTATTACATACTAAGGCTTACGGTTCTGTAACTACGGGACTTCAGTGCAAAATGGTTGAGCTATTCCTAGATTATAGAAGTGTGTAATAAAAATCTGGGCCATTTAAGGGGTTAACCTGCTCATCTCCACTAATAATCCATAACTGGGTCAGTGCTGCTGTTACATTTATTTTGATATGAAACAAATTAAATTAATAGATTTTTACGTTTACTCGCGTTACATACCAGAGAACTTGTAGAGAGAAGAATTATCGCTCTGTAATTCTACCGAATTTCTCAGACCCTAGGGGGCACTCCTGAGCAAGTCCAAAATGAATGGGTTAAGGTGGAGCATAATACTGGCTCGGTCACAAAGTACCAAGCAAATATATGATCAAAAATATAACATTTCAGTGATCTTTCATTGTTACATTTGATGAAGCAACACATCTCCACAGTGACATGAAAGGAGTTCTGCCAGAAAGACTCAGGAGGCAGGAGTGAAGGAGGACAGTATTTTAATATCCTCGAAGGAATTTTCAGTAGAAGTTGAAGAGTCTTTGGCCCCGTCCTCAGTGCAGGTCTTGGAGCATTGAGACCCTTGCTGATCCTGCTGGATGGAGATGGCAGGGGCGGAGCTTACCTCCCGGACAACCAGACAGGGACCCAACTGGTGATGGTGGGGAGGAAGGAGGGGAAAGTCAAAATGTAGCCACCTGACAGCAGCAGAATAGGTATGTTTTGTGTTTTAAAGGCCAGTCATTTTGAAGACAGGTGGAGGCCCATAATTGAGCAGGAGGGGTGAATGAATGAATGACATCATATTACAGTATTCCTGGCAGAACTTTCACTAAAGCTTCCACTTTTGAATGTGTACACACACTCACTCAGAAACTAGTGAAAATCTGTTCAGAAAAGACGGAATGTGGCAGCGGTAGCTTTGCAGCTCCAGTGTTAAGGAAAAAAGCCCCAAACACGTCTTAGCTGACCGGGGGCATCTGTGCTGAGTGGAAAACTGTATACATTTGATTTTTAAAAAGAAAACTGTTCAATTAAGGGAACAACGACTACAAGGCTGTAGGTTTGATAGGGTTAATAAAAAGGATGGTGATGGGAGCTAAGTAGGATGAAAAAACGGAAAGAATGAGAGATGGTGAGCGAGAGAGAGAGAGAGAGAGAGAGAGGGAGAGAGGGATGGATTAGTGTGGTGGGTTTTATTCAGAGCTGCAGCACAGTGGGGGTTAATCATTACTGCAGCTTCACTTCCTCCACTGAGAGCCAGATGGCTGAGAGGAGCTCTAACAGGGACTGAACACAGCACCCCCTGCTGGACTACACATGGACATACACCCATCCCTCCATCCTCTTACCATTCCATCCTCTATCCCTACCATTCTACATCCTTCTGTCCTCATCCCTCCATCTTATATCCTTCTATCCTCATCCCTCCTTCCTACATCCTTCTGTCCTCATCCCTCCATCTTATAGCCTTCTACCCTCATCCCTCCATCCTACATCCTTCTGTCCTCATTTCTCCTTTTTCCACCCCTCCATCTTTTATCACTCTATCCTCTACAACTCTGGCCTCATTTCTCCATTCTCTATCATTCTCTTTCATCCTTTCTTCCTGAATCCATTTATCCACATCCCTCCAGTCTTCATTCCTCCAGTGTCACTTCCTCTATCTTTTACCTCTCCATTCCTCCATCCCTTCAATCCTCCATCATTCTTCAGTCCTCCATTCCTCCATCATTCTGTTCCTCCATCCCTCAGTCTCTATTCCTCCATCCTCTATTCTTCATTTCTCCATCATTTGGTTCCTCATTCCTCCATTCTTCCATTTATCAATTCCTCCGTGCTCTATTCCGCCATTCTTTTCTCCATTCTCCGTCATTCAATCCTCCAGCCCTCCATTCTTTCTTCCTCTATTCCTCCATCCTTTATCACCATTCTGTCATTCTTCCATCCCTTATTCTTCCATCCCTCCATTCCTCATTCCTCCATCATTCTATTCCTCATTCCTCCATCATTCTATTTTTCATTCCTCCATCATTCTATTCTACTTTTCTCCATTCTCTTTGTCCATCGTTCTATTCTTCTTCCCTCATTACCTCACTCTCCATCCCCCCATCACCCCACCACACACACATATTTGCACACATGTAAGTAAATTGAACATATGGATGACCAAAGGCACACACACACACACACACACACACACACACACACACACACACACATTATACATGTGGGCACATACAGTGGACAGTCATACACAAATGCTCACATACACATGCTACCACACACAGTCTCTCTCTCTGTCTCTCTCTCTCTCTCTCTATCTCTCTCTCTCTCTCTCTCATTCGTACTCCCTCTTCAGATTGTGAGTCATCCCTCTTTACCCACCGAGAGACTGTTCAGCCTCACACACCCAGCAGAGAGAGAGAGAGAGAGAGAGTGTGTCTGTTTCACTGCCAGTCCAACTGTGGGTGTGCATAGTGTGTTTAGCCATGCATGCATGTGTGTGTGTGTGTGTGTGTGTGTGCATGTGTGTGTGTGTTGGATCACTCAGTGTACATACAAACTGTATGAATCAGTCAGAATTAATGAATCAGTCAGACCAGGTATTGGATGATAATTAGAAATATTTATATGATTCACATTCAGTCACTACTGATGGTTTTAATGTTATTTTATTTTGTTATTTAATGTTTTATTTTTACTGTGATTAGTTTTTTTCTAGACGTAAATGCTTAGTGACCAGTTAAGCTGCTTTATATATACATATGTGTGTGTGTTTATATATATATAAATATATGAAGAGTCTAATATTCATTTAATATGCATTTGTAAAATAAATGTATATAACATACTGTGCATCACATGCTCTAATAACCATTGAAAAAAATCTCTCTCTCTCTCGCGCTCTGTTCTTCCCCCCGTTGTCTCGGTCACAGTCCACTGCTCATGCTTAATTAGCAGCTGTCTAATTGCTTCTCATTAGGTTGCAAAACCAAAAGCCACGGACACAACAAATAAACAGTCTGACACAGTCCGTTTTTTTCTCTTTCATTCCCCAAAGTTCCTCTTCTCCTTTTCCTCCACACGTGCTGGGTTTCTTTTTCATCTCTAAACATTTTCCAGGACACTCTTAATTTTTTTTTCTTTACTGTCTTCCACTTCCTGTTTTCATACTCTCTCTCGTCTGTTTCAACTTTTCCTCCTTTATTTGCTGCTGATATCTCCTCGCTCTTCACCTGTCTCCACTCTGCTGGAGGACCAGTTCAGTTCAATTCTAGCAGACATCGCTGCATCACCGCATCTCCTACAGTACTTTTAATGGAAAGGGAAAAATTCAATCCAATGAGATTCAGGTTAGTTCAGTTCCACTCAGTCCAGTTCAATTCAGTTCTGTTTAATTAAATTAGCTCTGGTTCAATTTAGTTCAGTTCCATTTGCTTCAGTTCAGTAGTGCTGTAGTCAAGACTGAAACTTTCAGTAGCCAAATCCGATTCAAGTCCAAGCCAAAACCGAGAGTTTAAGTAGCCGAGTCCGAATCAAAACCAAGAATTTCAGCGGCACAATAAGAGACAAGAGTAAGATATTTTGTAGCCAAATCTGAGTCAAGAATAATTGAGTTTCCAGGTACCCCAGACAGAGGCATCACACTTGGCTGGTCTCAACAACAATTTCCGAGTTGGCCTCACCTCAGATTGAGACAAGGCTGAATCCAAATGAGGTCAAGACCAAGACGAGACTGAGACCAGACTCGAGCACTACAACACTATTGAATAACAAGTCTGTAGTTTAATGAGTTCATAGTCTTGATCAGGTTTGGCCAAAGTAATGTAATCATTTGTCAAATGATTATGACTTACTGAGGGAGAACAGGCCTCATTTTTCTCTCTCAGCATAGCAGAGACAAATTAATCTGCAAAGCTTTTTGTTTGTTTGTGCTTGTTTTTTTCTCCTGTAACGTTGTTCTGTGTGTTTTGATTTCCATGCTTTACTCAAAAGCTCTCTCTCTCTCTCTCTCTCTCTCTCTCTCTCTCTCTCTCTCTCTCTCTCTCTCTCTCTCTCTCTCTCTCTCTCTCTCTCTCTCTCTCTCTCTCTCTCTTTTTGTCGTTTTTGTCTGCCATGATTAACATATAAACAAAGCTATCTGTTCTAAGAGCTCATTTTTGCATTTTTTGTTTATTTCCTCTTGTGTTTCTTTCATTTTGTACAAAGGATCTTTGAGGTTCTATTGGGTAAACCATGCTTAAAGGGCGCGTGACGTGAAAAACCGAAAGCCAAAATTTGTGGGTTTTATTATGTAGAAGAATTTGCATAGTATATAAACATTATTCAAAAGATTCAAAATGTGGCAGTCCTGTCCAGTCAGTACATATATAGAAAGTAAACAGAAAAAATAGCCTGTTTAAATTTACTGTTTTTGTGATGTCATAAAAAACAAACATCGCCATTTTGTTAGGCAAGCTGTAACTCTGACTGTGCTTTGATAGAGCTCGTCTCATCACCTGCAAGTGGATAAAAACCAACCAAAGATATCTAGACGCTTACGAGAAGATTAGCTAGACTAGTGGACTGGATACATATAGGTTGCATTTCTCCACAGTTCAGAACATTCCACTGCATGGGATTTTATAAAATAAATAAAAGTGACTACCAAAGCTCTTATAATACACACATTACATACATACATATATATATATATATATATATATATATATATATATATATATACACACACACACACATATATATATATATATATATATATATATATATATATATATATATATATATATTTGAATTTTCCATTTCACCTTAAATGGCACTGCAGTTACACTGAGGTGCCGTAAATGTAGAATGAATTATTAAAGCTGGTGAATATGAAGCCCACATCAGTTTGCCTTAATAATTGCTTTTTAATCAAGAAATGACCTCAAATATAAAAAAATAATAACCTCTAATCAGCCATTACAGCTGCTGATGTCATCTCACTGGCTTTCTACTTCACGTCCTACACCAATCAGTGCACTTCTAATGGTGTAAGCGTTATTTTTTGCATACTATTTAGTGTGTTTTTATGCGGTTTGGAACAGTGGGGAATCTCAGATGTTTAGATTATAGCTTTCTTTTCTCACCACTACAACTACAAATCAAACGAAATCAAGTCAGTACACTCAAGTGCATTGGTTAATCTGGTTGGTTAATAACATGGAAAAACATGTTTTACTACCTTTGCTGGATCAGTTATAACTTTATCTCATTACAAACAGCCACAGCACTACTGAATGAGCTTGAAGTTGGCAACCAAAATGGTGGCAGCACAATTATAACACCGTCGGAACACTAGGAATTGAGCTTACAGCAGTTTAGCCCCGCCCATTAATGCTGAAGTGTTTCAGCTTACTGTTTATACAGATGAGCCAATCAGAAGAGACATCATTTACATGTATCAGTCTTGAGGGAACAGTAATGAAAACAGTTTAATTCTGAGACAAAGACTCAAAGGTTGGAAAACGTTCAGCTGAAATGAAATATGGAACATAAACCCACACATATGTCACAAGTGGACCTCAGGGAAAAATAAAAGACAGGAAAAATGTAGGATCTGGGCCTTTTAAATGCATGGATTCCTTAAATGTGTTACTTAAGTGCTCCCTCTCTCTCTTCTCTACCACACCCCGGTTAGCCCCTCCTTCTTGGATCGTTCTCCTGACTGTAATTCCTCTCCAAAAGCAGAGTGCTTTACAGGCATGCCTGCCAAAGCCGTCCTGAAGCAGTGCATCAGCTTTTCAAATGGACGTCTGCGTGCCAGGTCAGTTGAGCTAAAGAGGCATGATATATAGCACACAGCATGTCATGGAGGAGGGAGAAAAGCAGGCTGAACTGACAGAAGTGCGTCTGCTATTGCATCAGGGCCCGTGCCGTGTCGGAGTGTGTGAACAACAGCAGTGACTCTGAAGGGAGACGTTAAAAAGAGACGACTGCAGGAGGCAGGCGCTCTCTCACTTCTCTCTGACGCTCTCAAATCAGGTACCTCTGTGATGCACTGGCCACGTGCGAGAGGCCTGGGTTAAGGCCATATTTGCACCGAGTTCCATTTGTACTGGTAAAAAAAAAAGCGTACATTAGTTTTTAAAAATGAAGGCCATCTTTCACATTGAGCCCAAAACTGACACGCTGCAACGCTGAGTGATTTTCTAATCAGAGCTGGCTCGATTTTCTGCACTGTAGGAAGGAAAAATCAAAGCGAAAAAATCAAATTTACACAGTTTTCCACTCAACCCAGAGGCAGTCGATCAGCCATGGCATGTTTGATGTCCAACTTTTGCTTCTTTATTTTAGTGCTGGAGCTAAGAGGCCAATGTAGCTACAAAGTTAATGTCGCTAATAAACACTAGAAGCCAATAGTCACCCAAATCCTTTCCATCTATAAAAACCTTCAACGCAGTCAAACTGCACTGAATCTTGTGGACTTGTGTCGCGATGGTTTAGGACCCTGTATATTTGAAACATATAAACATAAATCCCTAGATATCATATGGCATAGAGATATGGCACTGCTGGCCCATGGGTGGCACTGGCTAACTGCATGTGAGCCAAAAGTGGCCCACATTTTAACCTCTTATTCACCAGGGTATATTTTGGTTTGTCCATCTGAAATGACATGACCAAATCTATTAAGTAACTGCATGAAATAAATGTACATTTTTATTTTATTTTATTTTTTTTTATTTTTATTTTTTGTAAAAGCTCCTCTCAAAGTAACAGATGCCACCTGTTTATAGTTTCTAGCCCAGATTTATGGAAAAATGGGTCAACTTTCAGTAGAAAACTAAATTGTGAGTTCAGCTTTAAGATTACATCACCCACCTATTTGACTGGAAAGAAGACAGTTACAGCCTCATATGACACCAAGCTTTTGAATGTAGCTTATGAAATATGAAAGTTATGAAGAATATAATGAAGTGCGTTTTGGAACTAGTTGAAAAGGTTAAAATGCTCATATGGCCCACATATCTAAAAACAGACCTGGGCCACTTTTGGCAATCATTTCCAGTGCTGACATGGGCTACATGATTGTGACTGTAGAGGAGCATAGTTTACATTCAGAGTACTCAGAACTGGAAACTAGGAATTTGGTTAACAAATTAAGCAACAAAAACTGATCTGAGGTTCACTTAACTTAAACTTTTCTGTGAGGCGCGCCACTTGTTTTAAATTTAACACCTATGTTTCACAGTGTAGTAAACATTTTGCACATGTGGACTTGCTATCAGTGGTGCGGTGGGCTAAGGATTTCCTCCTTCATCAGAAAATCAAAAATTCCTGTTCAAATCCCATCAACAACATAGCCATCTGCAGCTAGTAGTACAAGAGCGGGAACCACCTCTCGCTGACCTTCATGGCACTGTGTGACATTACCACCACACAGGACAGATGTAGTGGCCTGGGTTTTGTACTAATGGTTTTTGAGTAGCCAGTTCTGGCAGTGGTGGTTTACAGGTGGCTGAGATGTGGCCCTGTAATGGCAGTAAACAGGCTGGGTTCTGGCAACTGCATCTGGCCCACTCCTGTGTCATCATTCCATGTGGTATATGTGCCGCATCTAAATCCGGCATTTCTTTTCTCCTATATCTCCTAAAATTTTCATTTGAATTTTCTGCGTATTTTCTCATTTGTAAAGCACTTTGATGGACCATGGTCTATGAAAGGTGCTATATAAATAGAATTGCCTTGCCTTACTGTCTGAAGTGGCTGCCTGCAATGTTCAGTAACACAGTAGGATCATTCTCCATTTGCAGTGGGAAACCGTGTCACAAAGGCTGCAGGGCTTGAAAAGATGATTAAAATATTAGGCACAGCTCCAAAGGTCAGTAGGTACATTTACACAGTTGAACTAAGATTAAATACTTTTCACTTATTATTTCTCTGTTTTTTCTTTTTTAAATAGTTGCTCTGTACTTCGCTGCTGGTAGCTTTACAGGTGAAGAAAAAAAACATACTTTACTTTTAATGTAAGCCACTGGAACCAGACTTGTTTCCAAGTCGTTTTGGGCTGTTTCTTCTGGCCCATTCATTGTGAAATTTACACATGATGTAAAGGACAATGGGTATTTTCAAATGATGTCACAGTGACAAATGTCAAAAAAATCCGATTTTTAATATAAAATAATATTTTTAAGAGGTTTAACTTAGAAATTTGTATAAAACAGATTCATGTTTGTTTTATGTCATTGACATTATACTACATTTAAAAAAAACAGTATATATTTTATCTTAAACATTCATATTTCATAGAGATTTTGGTCACTGGTGATTTATCAGGACTCATATTTTACATTTTAACACAGTATTTTCAGCTCTATTAAACTACTTCTTTGGGTCAAGGCTCATCAGAGAGGAAGCATCTCAGGGCTGGAGAAGGTGAGTCACGCTCACTCACTATATTTCATTCATTTATTAATTATTTTGTTTATCAGGCACCTCTGAACTTCTATGTGTCCCCAGTGTTACATGCTTTAATGGTTGGGTAATTAAGATGTTATCAAAATGATTCAGTATATAATTTTTATTACTGATTATAAATACTCGCACAAGGTCACCTGCCGACCAATGAGTCAGCCAGTTTACAAAATCCGGAAGGTTGCCGGTTCGATCCCCAGTGCCGACAGTCCATGACTGAGGTGTCCTTGAGCAAGACACCTAACCCCCAATTGCTCCCCGGGTGCCGTGGATAGGGCTGCCTACTGCTCTGGGCAAGTGTGCTCACTGCCCCCTAGTGTGTGTGCGCTCACTAGTGTGTATGTGGTGTTTCACTTCACGGATGGGTTAAATGCAGAGGTGGAATTTCCCTGTTTGTGGGATTAAAAAAGTATCACTTAAGGGACTTATTAAGATTATTTAGTTTTGGGATTAAAGAAACTGATATTTTTTAATGTGTCCACCTGAATTCACACTCAAACGGAATGCCCCATGAATATTTAATTTGTTTTTATAGGTCACAGTAAATCATATTGTGCTCTAAACCACATCACCAAATCTGTCAGACCTTAACTGAGAGACGTTTCGGGATGTATTTTCTGAAAAGATTTTTCAGAAAAGAAGATGATGAATGAGAAACTGACTTTTTAGTGCTTGACAGATTCTTGTCGAAGATTAAACATATCAGGAAACCAGCTGGAGTGATTAAAGTTGTTATCTTGAGATCACAATATGATTAATCTATGATTAAAAATTCATGGCCTCTCTGTACTTCCGTTAGAATATGCCACCTCTGATGCCACTTGCTGGTCTGTTACAAGCTTTGAAGTAGAGTTGGCACAAGTAGTGTTAACTCTGTGTGAGAAGTGAATGTATACCACCAATAGCTAACATAATGTTGAACTCCCTGTAGGAGCAATTGCAGATATGGACACAATTATAGGGCTACTAGTCAGGCTATGTAGAATACAAGCATTTCTACATTAATCACTACCATATAATATTCACAATACTGACACAACATTCATTAAAAGACTTAATGCAGCATTAAAGATTTCACAATAAATGACAAACACAATTAAAATATGATACATATTTTCAGTTATTTCTTTCAGTAAAGTATTTTAGAATCTCAAAGGTTCTGCATATGCAGGGCAAGTTTATTTATCTAGCACGTTTCATACACAAAAGCAATCTAAACTGTTTTGCATTAATAAAACCAAAAGGAACATCAAAAGGAAAAATAATGACAAGACTGAAAAGATCAAATCTAATTGATAGAATAATAAGTAGAAAAGGCATAAAAGAGAAATAAACAAAGGATGGTATCATATTAAGGAAAAAGTGCAGAATGGAGTGCAAGTTCTAAGCTCGATTATAAGCCCATGAAAAGAGAAATGTTTTTAACTTGGATATAAAAACTGCTACATTTGGGGCACATTTGAGATCTGGCAGTTCGTTGCAGTTTTATACAGCAGAACAACTAAATGATAAATGAAAATATGGAACTGTTCAACTCACCCAAGCGAGCTACAGATTGAAATATAAAAAGAACATCCTTCACTAACTGTTCATGCAACATCACTCACATTGTGATATGCAACCAAGGACTTCTAAATATTATAATGCTAACTGGTTATGTTACTTTATAACTAGCTGTAACTTGTTAATGTCGTGTCACTACTAACTGAGGTGCAGGTCACTGACATAAGGATCTATGCAGTAAGTTGTACCTGTTAATTATTTTGATACCTTACCTTACAAAACTTCAGGCCTTAGACCAGGGGTTGGCAACATGGGGCTCTGGAGCTGAATTAGATTTGTAGGTAAAAATAAAATAATCCTTCTTTACAGTAAAATAAAGCTCTGCTGATCGTTCAACACAGTTTAACAAAGAATGGTCTTAATCGCTGGAGTTAATGTAGAACTGCTAATTCACCCTTTAACCCTGATGGTCAGTGCACAGACTGCTGGTATGACAACAATCTCGCTAACTAGTTACTAGTAACTAAGAAAAAGGCAGAGAAAGATTTAAGACGAACAAATTGACTCATTTGCATTCATGATCACTCCAGTTAGTTTCCTGATACGTTTAATCTGCAACGAGAAACTGTCAAATAGTAAAAAGTCACAAGGCTGAAGTCACTTCTCACTCGAATTCTCCCATTTCACCTTAAATGGTGCAGCAGTTACATTCATTTAAGGTGGAACAGGAAAATTAGAACAAGAAGCTGGTGAATAAAAAGCCGATTTCTGAGACACATTTTACAAAAGCTGTTCTACTTTTGCGGGAAAGTTTCTTGCTGGAGATGTGAGAAAAGCAGCTATGGTTGAGCTAAAGCTTATTATATTTATATAATAATATAAAAATATATATGTATATGTTATATTATTAGTCTATACTAGGACATCATTACATATTAAGACACATTTACAGCCAAGTTGGTAAAATGGACATAAAATGTTGTGGCTCTCAAGATGGTTTGATTTTTTTTTAAATGACAAAATGGCTCTTAGTGTTTGGGCTGCCGACCTCTGCCATAGGCAGAATATAAAAGAATACATTGAGACACATGCTGCAGACACACACACAGATTCCCAAAGGCTTAAACAACCCTCATGATCATCTTCAGTTACAGGCTGATAGGAAATAATCAGGTCATAGTGGTGCGAGAGATGGAGGATCCAATTCATGCTGCAGGAATGCAAATAGGATAAAGATGATGGCAGCCCACAGCCTTATTGCACATCCACTCTCACACATCATGTACTGCACCTTCACTCTCTTTCGAAGCAGCACTCGTAAGGCTATCTTCCTGTCATGCTGATGCTTTTCGTTTCGCCCACGGCAATGAGAGGCTCATGGTTTGATGCTGATTTGGACAGTGCGTTTGATGTCTAATTTGTAGAGAGCTCCATGCGACACTTGCTGGTTGCTGATTTGCAGGGAGCCTTCTTATGGGCCTGTGCCACGGCCACAGAATCCCATTCCCAGAGAGCCACAGTCCAAGTTAGTTCGAGTCACCCAAACCCAGAGTTCTGGTTTAGTTATGTTGGATTCCAGATGCATGCTTGTGGAATAATCGCTTCAAGGTAAAAAGGTTTGAGGGCAGAAAAGTGAGAAGGCCACAACTCCTCTGCAGTGTAGGAAACTCGGCAGGAAGCTCTGTAGATACAGCGGGACATACACTATATTGACAAAAGTATTGGGACACTACACATTACACCTATGGGAGCTTTTATGAATCCCATTGAAAATCCATAGATTTTAATATAGAGTTGGTCCCCCCCTTTGCAGCTCTAACAGCTTCCATTCTTCTGGGAAACTTTCTACAAGATTTTGGAGAGTGTCTGTGGGAATTTTTGCCAGTTCATTCAGAACAATTTATGACACTGATGCTGGACGAGAGGGCTCTAAATATCTATTCTAGTTCATCTCAAAGGTGTTTGATGAGGTTGGGGTCAAGGCTCTGTGAAGGCCTTCCACATAAAACTCACCCAGCCATGCCTTTATGTTTTTTGGGGCTCAGTCATGCTGGAACAAGAAAAGGTTTTTCCCCAAACTGTTCCCACCAATTTGTAAGTGTCCAAAATATCTTGGTCTGCTGAAGCATTAAGATTTCCTTCCACTGGAACTAAAGGTTCTAGACCAACCTCTAAAAAAGCAACCCCATATCATTATCTCTCCTCCTCTAAACTTTATAGCTGGCACAGTACGTTCTCCTGACATTTGCCAAACCCAGACTCGTCTATCAGACTGACAGATAGAGAAGCGTGATTTGTCACTCTACAGAACATATGACCAACTAGTTTTTAATTTAGTAATAGTTTGCTTAACTAAACCAGTAAACTCCATAAACACAACTCTGAGTCGGTCAAACTTGGACAGTTCCATAGATGTGAGTCCGTCCGTTTGTGCAGGGAGTGCGATATACTGTCGCGTCGGTATAGAAGAAAACCCAGCAAAAATAGTGCACATAGGCAATTCAATTTTTAACAGGCATGCAAACAGGTAGCCAAAACCCAGCTCTAACCCAATACATAACATGGGTATTGCAGTAGGACTCAACATCAGTGGAGGGTGGGCACTTCTACACACTGTAAACTCTCCTCATTCACAATTACTCCAAACAACACAGCTACACTCATAACATCAACAACAACAACAATACCAGCAGCAGTTCTTTGTTAACCTGGGATTGTGGCATGTCCCGAGAGCCACTTTGCATCGCTTCCTAAGTTCCTTATGGCAACGCATCCCATGGTGGATGCAATAATAAGTCAAAGTCACTCCAAGTCAGACTAACTTGGATTTAAGTATATAGTGCTGCCAAACTTGGACTGATTTTGGTTCAGATTTCCAGGGATGTTTGTTTGGAATATTTAGTCTGAAACCTGAGTCTGGGTGATTCTGAATCAAGCACTGGAATAGGCACAAAATCCATACAGTTCCATAGGCTCAAATTCAAGTCATTCCAATTCAAGCAGCCTCAGACACCCCAATCAAAATCAATTCAGGTGTCTCCATAGATGCAAGCTGGGGTCAGTCTGATAGACCTGAATGTCAGAGTCAGTCCAAGTGTGACTTGCCTTAGACAAACTTGGATTTGGGTCTATAGGGCTGCCTGACACAGACCCACATACAAGTTAGTCTACGTCAAGTCCAGTCAAACCTAAGTCACAAACCTAAGTTGGGTTGGTCAACTCAAGCAACCCCACAGGCATACATTTGAGTCATTCCAATTGAGGTAGTCCATTAGACTTAGAAAAGGCATGAGTCCAAATTAATGGCAAGCTTGAGTCAGGTAGCTCCATACAGCCAAGTAAAAGGGAGGGAAGCCCAGTATAAAGGCAGGCACCTCCAGAGGTTAGAGACTGAGTCAGTCTGAGCCCAGCAGCCCAAGTCAGGGAGCCATACAGACCCATAGATAACAAAATTTGAGTTAGTCTGTGTCGAACAGATCTGAGTCAGTGAGTCAACTCAAGCAGCGTCCATGACTGATATCCAAGTTAGTCCAATTCAAGCTGCCCCTCAGATTTGAGTCCAAGTCAGTCTAACTGAGATGTGAACCAAAGTCATTGTGAATCAATTTGACTCAGACAGCCCCATAGACTTGAGTCCATGTTAGACCAAGTCAAACTGCCGTTTAGGCTTAAGTGCAAATTCAATCCAAGTTAGACTACCAAAGTAAGTTTGTGTCAATCCGAGTCAGAAAGCTCCATAAATCTGAGTCAGAAGTCAGAGTCAGTGCAGGCAGCTCCAGAGCCATAGTTTATCTCTAGGCAATCCAGTCTGGTTGAAGATTTCCATTTGACATTGGGCATAAATATTTTACACCCAACTCTAATGAGGAAGGAAATGAGTCTGCTTCTCATGCATCGACAAGTGGAAAGAAATAAAAGAGAGAAAGAGGGGGTGATTCAGGCAGAGGAAAAAACGAAGGACAGCATAGCTGAGGAAATGAGTGCGAGGTAGAAAAACAGAGCAGGTGGGGTAAGGGGTGTAGTAGGAGGGTAAAAAAAGGAAGAGTTGCAGCAAGGAAGCTGGAAAAAAGACAAAAAAGAAACAGAAGAAAGAGGGAGAGAGAGGTGTAGGCGACAGTCGTCATGGTAACAAGATGAAAACGAAATGAAACAAACTGTTGCAGTTTCTGGAGAGGAATATGCTTAACCTGGATCACTAGGCTGTCACGGCTGTGCAGCTCCCAGCCTCGTCCTCGTCCTTATGTGCCAGCTTTAAGGCCCAAAGAGCATCAACCCAACTGAGGTGGCCTGAAAAAACAACTCAGGCTGTTCTGGGCACAGAAGCTGCAGGCCCTGCGGGCACAAGAGAGACCTGACAAAATGTGTACAAACGTGTACATGTACAAACACTATGTATGTGTGATGTGTGAACAGCAAGGTTTCCAAACTTATTGGGGCCAAAAAAGACAAAACATCCTCACAGGCCTTACTGCCCTGGGTCAAGGGTCAATTCTGACCATGGCTGCTGCTGAGGGTGAGACTTCACTTTTCTCTCCATCTCACTCTCTCCATCCTCTCATACCTCATTTCTGTTTCACTGTTCTGCTTTCGCGGCATGGTGGCGTGGTGGGTAGCGCTGTCGCCTCACAGCAAGGAGGGCCTGGGTTCGATTCCCCGGCCGGGCGACCAGGGTCCTCTGTGTGGAGTTTGCATGTTCTCCCCGTGTCTGCGTGGGTTTCCTCCGGGTTCTCCGGTTTCCTCCCATAGTCCAAAGACATGCAGTCAGGCCAATTGGACATGCTAAATTGCCCCTAGGTGTGAGTGACTGTCTGTCTGTCTGCCCTACGATGGACTGGCGACCTGTCCAGGGTGTATCCTGCCTTCCGCCTGAAGACTGCTGGGATAGGCTCCAACACCCCATCCCCCCCGCGACCCTGACGGAGAAGCGGCTTAGAAGATGGATGGATGTTCTGCTTTATGTTCAGTCTAATCCCTTATTTTTTCCCAACATAAATCTCTCTCTTTTGACACCCTTTCTTTCCCTCTTTCTACCCCTCTTTTTTCTCTCTCCCTTTCTTCTTCTCATCTCTTCTGCTCCTTCTTTCTCTACCTGTTCTTCTTTCTACTCCCTGTTCTCTCTCTTTAAATAGAATTTACAACCATTTGTCACTGTGTTTGCACGCTGTGAAATTAGACCTCTGCATTTAACCCATCCGTGCAGTCCCTTACCAAAAAAAAGTATACTTAAAGTTCATTTTATTAAGTAAACTTAAGTAAAGTTCAAGTATATTTCCAAAGTATACTTTATGTAGTAAGTATACTAATATCAATGTACTAGTAGTATACTTGTAAGTGTACTCTTTCAGTACTTCTTGGGACTAAATTGGCCCACTTTTTAGTTTATTGAAGTATACTTTTAAGTATATATTTAAGTATACTTTAGGTGTAAGTGTAGTAAACTTTGAGTACACAACTAGTTTAGATTTAAGTTTTATTTTGTATTGCAACTATACTATGAACTATACTAAAAGTGAACTTCTCAGTATACTGTTAGTTTACTAGTTATTTACTTATATCCCACTTTTTTAGTTTATGAAAGTAGTTTGAAGTATACTCTCAGGAAACTAATAGTTTAGTGGTTTTTATACTGCAAGTATGCTTGTACATTTTCTTTAAGTGAATTTATTAATACTTTGTTTAGTACTTCTATATTATTTTTGCACTTTAAAGTATACTACTAGGTTTCAATTTAGGTATTTTTTTATACTTAAAATATACATTTAAGTTTACTTTAAGTACACTTATCATTGAACTACATGTATAAAAATAAACAAGACATACTCAGGATTAAGAACATGTTTTTTTTATAATCAAAATTACCAAACAAATATTGTACTGGATGACACTCCAAACAAAGCACAACAAGCACATTGTCTTTTGATAAGCCGACATGCAGCCTCTACAAGTTCAGTCCCTGGCTGCCCACAAGCAATTTTGTACAGTTGTTAAATGGTCATCCTGAGACAGAGGAACCACAAATGTAACCAAAAATGTTCAACTAAAGGGGAAAAAAGTTCTTTTCACATGGTCTTCTTTGCTGTGGCTTGCCTGGTATAGCTTTCGTTGTTGCATTTTTTTCTTATGATGCGTCTCACATCTTGGACACTGATGTCAGGGAACTTTGATAGAGCATGACCTAGGATACAGAAAACAAAATGTTACTTTAACTTTTTTTTCTATCACACCAAATTCACCATCCAGAATTAACACAACAAAACAGTGGAAGTGGCATGTTTCTACATGATATTTTAATTTTGTTAGGTAAGTATCTGAACACTAATGGGATCAGCAAAATTACATTTATTTTTTGCTGCATTACCAAATCGGTGTTTACATGGACGTATTCTATTCCGATTGAGCTATTAGTCAGATTATTAACAGATTATCAGGCTGCATGTAAACGTGGCTAATGTTCCATTTTTGTTCCATGTTGAAGGTGACAGAAACTGAACACTATTGCAGTCAGAGCCAAAATGAAACACTGCAATCATTTTGTAAAAAATATATACATGTGTTGTGTAGGAATTTATTTCAGAATGAAATTTCCCTTTAATTAAATGTACTCACCAATTATAGCATCAAGTTTTGTGTTTTCGAGTTGTGGCTTTGATTCCACGTCTTTGTGTGCCCCTGACTGTCTCCCTGTCAAACTTGAATGTGACAATGTTTCCCTGCCATAGACAAGCACAGCAAGGTCCCCGATGTACACGGACGGATTTGCCGTCCGCAGAGAGTTAAGCTTTCGTCTAGGGACTTCAACATTAGAGCCTGGCAGAAGACACACCTGCAAAAGAATTGATGGAATGGTTAGTTTGAAAGTGGTCACACATTGTTGTTACACACATAAGTAATGACAAAATAATAATACACATCCCCCGGGAGGTCTGTGCATGTATATTAACTAAGACATTATCCCTGAAATGCCTCTCACATTTCCCAATGAAATGACTAATATGGGGTGCAAAATACTTTGCCATTCAAGGGATAGCATGGCCACATCGCTCTGTAGTATCTCCATCTACATTAATAATGTCATTTGAAAATGTGGGAATGACTCCCAGATTGCCTGTTCAGGGAATATGCATCCTAACCAGTTAACATGCACATTCACCACAACTGAATTTGCAGATTTTCCACGTTGGAAACACATGGCCTATAACATAACTATATGTGGTACTTACCATATCATCAGACACTACTTGAGGAGAAACACATGCAGAAACTGGTGAGCCCACAGATGTTGTGGATGTTGACCAGTTGGATGCAGGAGTTGAGGTTTGAAATGTAACATTTTCAATTACTTCTTTCATCTTTGCAACTACCACTGGAAGCTCTGTTCAGAGAATGAACATATAAATAATTATAAGACGAGTGTAAAAACTTTAAGTCTTATGACTGCATGTTGAGACACATTCCAGACATCACAATAATCATTTGAAAAGAAAAAATATATATAATCAGGGTGTCTACAGGGTCTACTAGGTTTCAGTAAGCTATATATAAGACATTTTAAGATTTTTTATTGCCACTAACAATTAAACACATGAGCCTTTTAGTAAAAAAATGGTCTTTACTGTTCAATGACCAAAGGAAACCTGCTAGTTTATATAAGACATTTAACAAAATCAAATTCTGACCAGTATGTCTGAATCTGTAAATCAAATTTCAAAAGAGAAATCTTCAAATGCTAAGGCAAGTGAGAACAGCTGGATTTTTTATGAAGCCTATAAGTCCTTAAAGTACTAGTTCACTCAAAACACTACTAAGTAGTGGGGGCAGTCGTGGACTGGAGTTTAGGGAACTGGCCCTTTGACCAGAAGGTTGCTGGTTTGATCCCCAGTCCACGACTGAAGTGCCCTTGACCAAAACACCTAACCCCCAATTGCTCACTTCACTTCACAAATGGGTTAAATGCGGAGGTGAAATTTCCCCATTTGTGGGATTAATAAGTGTCACTTAACATAATCCTCCATTACTGGTGCTCTGCTGGCTTGGTAAATGCAGGTAGTGAGTTAAGGGCGTTTCTACATGAAAGAGCATGTCACCAAAGTAGTCAAAGTTCATCCTCTAACCAGCATGAATGTGTTTTCCGAATTTAAAGGCAATCGTTAAAATAGATTTTGAGATATGCTGTCCTGAAGTTAAGTGCTTTCCAGTGAGGTGTGTGTGTGGTTATTTATTTCACTTTCTTGTACTGAAATTTATCAGTCCAGATCATTTCAGTGTGATTTGGTAAGGGCTAGATATTTATGTAACATTCACTGCCTGCTGTCACCCAAATACAATGGATACCATGGAATGACAAAAGCCAACACTGGTCAACTATCTCTCCTTCGCTTGTATTCTTTGGTTGCTGCTAAGTTTTTCAAATATATTTTTGATGTTATCTCCACATACCCATATTAGCCTAAGGTGATTTGATGTTGCCTTATTTTCTCTGCAATTTTTGAGATATTGCCTACACAAGGGCAGAATATTTGTTTAATTGCTTAAAAGTCATAAAATTACCTCTCATGGCATCTAATATCTCTTTAATACTGCCTTCTTTCAGCCTCTTGTTCTCTCTTTTAAGCTCCTTTATTTTCTGCTGTGCCTTACTCCAGTTCCTGGGCAGCAGGTCCTCATCTGATGACTCCTCCTTTTCAGTATTTGACTATACCAAAACACAATGATCAGAAAAAATGTAGCCAGAATAGGAAAACCAAACACTAGGTCTAGAGAGCGCCTTTTGTAATTTGAAGCAGAAGCTTAAATTTGTGGCACTATAGCACTGACTGGAAAACACAACAAGAAGAATCCTTCTTGAAATGTCCTACCTTAGCACACATTTAAAGGTAACACTCTACATAAACTGCAGGTTTTTAACAGCTTAAATCTCTTTATTCAAAAGTACTGCCAACATTAAAACTATGAGGGTGAATTCAGCTTATTCATCAGCTTCTTGTTAGAATTTTCCCATTTTACCTTAAATAGTGCAGCAATTACTGTTGTAACGCTTCAGGGTTAGGGTTAGGGTTAGAGAACGCTTCATGTCAGCACCATTCAGGGTGATACAAGAAAACTCTGGAACGCCAGGTTGGTTACAATTTGCAGCCTCACTGCTAGGGGTACAACCTACTCCTTTAAACTCAAAATAACATTAAAATTGTAAAAATAACTGTAAAATTTGTAAATATTAAAAATAATTTACCTCTAAAGATGCTTGCTTTGCCATCAACTCCTTCTTCAGGCCTTCAATTATTTGGTCTGATGCTTCTTTTGGGGTACAGGTTGCCTTTTTGCTGTCAAAATGATAATTATTTTTTTTTATAGCAGGTATGTGCAATAGTAGTGATTCTAATAACTATTTAGCAATCAACTGGACCACAGATAGTTCTGACCTACCCATAAATTACCAAAATAATCAAAAATCAATATTTTAAGTTTGACAACTGGGACACTGCCAATTATTTTATTTAACTATCCACTTTCTGTTCCCCAGTACTACCTGAATACTTAGTACATTCCTATCCATCAGACTCACAGAGACTCAACAAAAGGCCATTACATAGCATGTGTCAAAATTTACCGCTGTGATAATGAGACAAAAATATTGTTCAATGACCAATACATGATTTACAAAAACAATAAGATCCTTTTTAAAAAATATTAATTTATTTAATACAACCTAGGGATTACCTAAGTAAAGATTCTTGGGCCAAAACATGAAAATGAGGAGACACTCCACCAAGTTCTCAAATGGGAACCACAACAGCCATCGTGGTGTTGTGATGGTTCAAAATCTTAAGGTTTAAAAGGTTTTGATGATGCACCCCATCTATTTATTTCAGATAATCAAGGTTTGCAAATGTGTCTTTGTCAGAAAAGTTGAAATATTTCCATACCACTGACATGATGGCTGGGATTATGATGAGCAATTAAAATCAAACATTAGAACATCTACAAACTATTATAGCTCTCATAATGCATCTATCACAGAGTAATCATAATTGAAAATACATGAAAGACAACAGAGAAATGCAAGCCCTTCAATACATTGTTCTGATGACCACTGATTTCTTTATTGAAAAACTGTCAACAGGGACTTCCTTTTCAAGATGTTTGACAGTGATTGCATTTAATGATGCACAATTCTCTCCTACTCTTAAGAGAAATTAAGGTACAAGTTGTTGCAAAAATGGAGTAATGCAAATTTTTGAATGCAACAGAAAGGAAGGTTTTGCTTTTCAGTTTTCCACACATCAATAAATAATGAGAAAGTAATGTGTCACGCCTGTATTGTAATGCATATTCATTTCTGCTAGAATAATTTAAGAGGTGACACACAATCCTCTGCATACTGTTCTTTAACTGTGTAAATGTAATTACCTGTTTTGTTGGCCTTTCATCCTTATCTTCCATGTCCTTCATCCACCTACTGTTTGGCTTGGTCTTCCTCTTGAGTGTTTGGTTCCAGATGTCTACACCCTTTATGAATTCCTCCCTCTTCTGGCAGAGGTCACTGTTGTTGTCTATGTGAAAAATTTGTGCATAATGACCAAATTAAAATGCTGACTGGGTCTTCAGGGTATATGTTCCTATGAGCTCTCACTAACAGACAGACAGCTTGTTGATATCATAAGACATGACACTCAAGCCAAAGCATTGTTTTTTTCATGCACTGGTCTATTTTGAGATTTTGGTTTTTTTGGCTTCTATAACATGTAAATAACTAATAATAATGTTTGTTTTTTTACACTTTGTTTATTTAAGTCTGTACATTTCAATTACAATGCATCCTAAAAGATCGTTTTCCTCAAAATGAAGCTTTTCCCTCTTACACTGAGCCAGAAACCTCCACATCAGTAGGTTAGCACCCGCATACTTCCCGTTTCATTCCTACCTTTTATTCCTTCATATATCCTGAAGCTTTTTAAAGAAGGGTTTACTCGTATATCATCTATAGTGTCGTTTATATAACATTTTATTCCTAAAGACACGGTGAAAATGGATTTTTATGGCTGCTGTTATTTTCTGACGTGCTAATACTCAAAATCACCTCTGTAAAAACATGTGGTTGTGTAGTTATATATTTAAGACATATACATCTTTATACACTCATTGAGACAAATTTGGATATTCGACTTTGAAGAAAAACACGTTTATTTCAGGTGTGTACCTCGTTAGTTGGTGCTAACTAGGCTAGCTAGCGTTAGCTGGCTTAACCTGTCTGAAGAGTCGCTGCGAACAGTCGATTACCGCCACAGAAGAGGTCAGAACTAGAAGCTAGCTGGCATAAGATCTAAAAGACCTGCTGTGAATGAAATTTATTGAATCCAGTGACGAAGCTGGGAATGTTAACTAGTTAGGTTAGCTAGCTAATGTAGTGAAACTGTTAAGATGCATTGTGCACTAAGCACTATGTGTCTAGACTAGCTTGCTAGCTAACTAAATTAGCTAGCTACTGTCTTCCACATAGTTTAGCTAAGTTAACGTTAGCTGGTTAGAAAATATGATCGCAAGCATAACAAATTGGGGATAAAAAAACCTAAATATTACAAAAAAACCGACGCACAATCTCCGATACGTAACTTCTATTGTGAACATATGTCTGATAATTTGCCCGTCCAAACTAAAACGCAAACCCGGAGGACTAAACCGAGGCCAGTGAGCAGCGTTTCAAAAACGGGTTCAGAAACTCTGGAGTCATATGGACGCCAGGCGAAGACGAAGCTCGCCAAAGCGATGCGTTTAAAACTAAAACGCACTAATGTCGACATAGCCAAAGTCAATAGCTATTGAACCTATACTTACTCACCACTAATCATTAAAACCTTTGCAGGAAAAAAGGCTGGACCATCTTTCTTCTTTCTGCCTTTATCCCAATTCACATTTATCCATCCATCTTCATCATCGAGTCTCGGGCACTGTGTGATCATCTTTGAAGACGCATAGTCCTGGGTCTTCAGCACTCATCCAAGCAGTTTTTTCCGACTTCCACGGTCTTGTCCTTAAAATAATATATGGCAAATGCCATTGTGATAGATCAGTATTGTTATCACTGACAAATTTTAGCTTTCTTTGTTATTCGTACATGTAAACCGGTGATCCTCTAATCGCCAAAGATGCTTAACGGTCAAAGGCGAAATGCGCGCGTGCACATTTCAAATGGCCTGCTATCGCGAGAGGTGCGTGACCGCGTCGAAAGGATTCGGAAAGCGGGAGACCACTCCAAAGGCTGCTCTCGGTCCCATTCGTCCTTCATAGCAGGTGGGTGCAACGTGCGAAATAATGGCAAGACGTTCAGGACCTTACAAAAGATACTTGGAAAGTGACACAGAAAGAATTCCAAGGAGAACCAAGTTCAGATGGAATGCGAAAGTAAGTAACTTTGGTAAAACTTAGGATGCAAACTAATAACTGTTCACTACACCAAGATTTAAGTCTACTTTTATTTCTGTTCAAAGTCAGATTAACACAGGAAACTAACTTAACGTTAGTGCTCGCCTGTCAAAACTTTGGTTCTTGTTATAATGCTTCATTTTATGCATATTATCACGGTGAATCATAATGAGAAATCACTATCAACAGCCCAGCACAATAGCTGTATGACTAAAATGTCTCTGTGTGTCTCTTTTTCTATAAATATAGAGTAGCCAAGAAGACAGCTGGTTACATGCAAATAATGAAGATGATGAGCACAGTTTGCTAAATGTGGTCAGTATGAGAGATGCTTATTGGAGGCTGACACAAGGGCTGCGACTAATGATTTATATTGTATTAGTGCACTTATAAGTTGCACTTATTTATAAGTTTTACTCATTAAATATACACCTGGTAATAAGCAGACATTAAAAATACTACACACATACCTTTAGAGAGCTGTAATAAAGTAAAATGTTTTTTGAGATTGAGTAATTGATGGCTGTGCACTGTGTGTGATGCACAATATAATTTGGATACATCTGCAAAAACTAAGGGTATAATTGGCCTCAATTTTTAAATGTTCTTAATATTTATTCTGTAATATTAACCTTGGGGAAAGAAATTACCGCCTTTTTATTTTTTGACACTACCTCTTACCCTTTCCGTCTTTCCTTGTCTACAAGTACAACTACGAAGAACATGATCCAAGAAATACTGGAGATGGCAGGAGCAATGCTTCCAACAGTGAAGATGAAATAAATAAACTGGGCAATGAAGACTTCGAGAAAGATGTTGAAGAGGTATTTACATTTTACACCTACTGTGTCTATGTCAGCATTTTTTGCTTCTTTGCTTGACCATTCTTATTCATGTTGCTAATAGCTGTTCATTAAAATTGTAATTGTGTAAATATCTCATGAAAGCACCATTTTTTTCCCTTCCAATATCATCACAATATCAATGCTGAGGTATTCACTCAGACATATTGTGATACTTAATGTGCATATTGCCTGGGCCTCATAGAGAGCATTATTTATCTTATTACAACAGTAAATTATTCATGTTCTTTAATGCTGTACTACACATTTTTTGTACATTTGTACTCAAGTCATAAATAAATAAACTTTTACCTTATTTTTACTGTGTCACTTATAACAATTTCCTGTATATAAACACTGTCTGTCACCTATTAGTAATTACAGTTTAATAACATTGCACAACTTTAAAGTCTGTTAACTGTGGTACAAGAAAAGCCTGCTATGTTTAAAATGTTCCTTGACTTTTCCCTTGTTAACCGTGTGAGGATGACCAAATAAGCACAAAAGATGGCATGAGTAATGCATCCAACAGTGAAGACAATGACCATGAAGTGGACAGTGGAAATTCCTCCACAACTGGACTGTTGGGTACTGACATTGAAGAGATAAATACACAATTGCAATTTGTCTACTGACATTGTACTGACATATCCAGCTTATTGCTCCAAGGCAACAAATCAGAAAATATGCTGGGCCAATTGCATAAAATTTGGTGAGCACATTCATGCTCCTTGGAGGATGACCCTGTGAAGTGTGTTGATCCTACTGTGCTGTGAAAAAGTATTTGCCCCCTTCCCAAATTCTTGTATTTTTTCTTGTTTGTCACACTTGAATGCAAAGAAGCGTGGGCCAGAATCCCTCCACAGTGGTGCAAAAAGTGTTTGATCACAGTTATTACTGCCAAGAGCGGCAAAAACTGGTTTTTTAGGCTTGTGGTGGGAAACATTTTTACATGAGCGATATAAACACACACATCTTCTAAGCCACTTCTCCTTCTGGGTCGTGGGGAGAGCTGGAGCCTATCCCAGCTGACATCAGGCAGAAGGCAGCATACATGTGTGATATAGGTTTTGAATAAATCCTTAACTTCAGTAAATGGAATGATCATTTAAAAGCTGCGTTTTGTGCTTACGTGTGTTATCTTTATCTTGTATTAAAATTTGTTGGATGATCTGAAACATTTAAATGTGATACCTACAACAAAATAGAAGAATTTGAGTGGGGATAAATACTTTTTAACAGCGCTCTATGACCTTTAATCCAGCGCCATTCTCACACCAAAATGTCAGAATTTGTCAGATATTACATGTAGTTAGTGGATTGCTGTGGTATTTGCATTTTACTCCCTACAGAAATATTCCACTGTATTGTGGCCAAATAACAGACTCCATTCTCCCACTACTCATTTTCTCCCTACATGCAGCAGAGGGCCTGCACAAGTTCAGTGATATTATGCCATTCGTTCAGTTATTCATTTTTTCCCTTGTGAAACTTTAGATCAACAATGAAGATGACCAACCAAACACAGAAGATGACATGAGTAATGCTTCCAACAGTGAAGACGATGATGATGAAGTGAACAGTGAAAACTCCTCCACAACTGGCCTGTTAGGTGCTGACATTCAAGAGGTAAATACACAGTTGCAATTTGTCTACTGGCATTGTTATTTTTTTTAATCTATCTCATTGCTCTAAGGCAGAAAATCTTGAAATATGCTGGGCTAATTGCCATAAAATTTGGTGAGCACAGTCATGCTCCTTGGAGGATGAATCCTGTCAACTCTCTTAAACTTATGACCTGAAGTCCAGTGCCACTCTCACACCAAAATGTCCACATTGCACATAAGACATTACATGTAGTTAGTGGATTTCTGTGACCTGCACAAATGGCCTGCACAAATTCACTGATATTTTGCCATTCATTCAGTTTTTCATTCTCTTTCCTTTGTGAACCTTTAGAGTGACAATGAAGATGACAAAATAAACACAGAAGATAGCATGAGTAATGCATCCAACAGTGCAGATGAAGAAGATGAAATGGACAATGAAAACTCCTGCACAACTAGCCTGTTTGGTGCTGACATTCAGGAGGTGAATTCACAATTTTAAATCACAGTTTTTACCATGGATTAAATAAAATACCTATCCTTTTAATTAATTCATATTCTTTCAAGTCATCATTTCCCCTTGTTTACCTGTAGAACGAGGAAGACCTGTCAGATTCTGAAGAGAGCATGCTTAATGCTACCAGGAATGAAGCTGGAAACGATATGGACAGTGAAGACTTGATGGAAGGCAATACTGGTGGAGAAAACACATCTGAATTTTCAGTGGTATGTAGTAGATTGTTCAGTAACATGGTGTTAGGAGTTAATAGTTCATTTAAGAAGACCATTACATAAAATGAGTGCATTCATAGACAATATGAAATAGCGATGGGCTAACTGTAGAAGCTTTTTACCTTTGGTCAGCAGACATAGATATGTGCTGTGCCTAGATCACCTGGGGAAACCACAGTGCATTGCCTAGCAAAAATGTTTAGAGTTTTTGTCCTTACATACTTTTTTATGTCATTGAGTTGAAGAAGCAGGTAGTAAGAGTTTTCTGAATATCAGACTATTTCAAAATGACAGTATATGTAAACATAGAATTAAGTTTTTCTACCAGACTCCTAAAATTCTGAATTTTGTTAACAAGTCAAACAAAAGTCATGGGTTATATTTTGCTGTACAGCAATGTATTATCACTCCTGCACTTTGTGGGAAGACGTAGGGAGTAGATTATAGTTTGTTTAAAGTGGAACTGAAGTTTGGTAGCATCTTGGGATACCTGGATATAATATGAGCCCAGTGTTCTGTATTACCAGCCCTGGGAAGCATAGACAAAGTAATAAGGATATTTTATCACTGTTAGGATTAGGCATAACCCAAGGCTCTAAAGTTAAACACATGGGTACACATACACCTAGGTACTCTTTCTTTTGCATTTGCATCTTTGTAGAATATGATGAAAATATCACATATATTTTGTGATGATCCAGAGCAAGCATTCCTTGAAAATTACATTTTGTAAAAAACAACACATCGGACTAATATTCCTGTTTCTGTTCTGCAGCTGCTCACATTTTTACATCTTTGGGTTCTGTCTCTTTCTCTCTCTAGGTTAGTGAAGATAGAGCAGATACTGGTGACACACCCTTGTATCCTGGTGCACCTCTTTCTAAAGGAGAAAGTGTACTGATGCTGATGTCCTATCTGCTACGGCATAATTTAACTGGTGAAGCACTTACTCACTTACTGGAAATGTTTAACATAATGTTTCCAGGTCTTATCCCATCTTCACATTACCTTTTCCACAAAGAATTTGGAAGTTCATCTAAATTTGAAGTTCACTTTTATTGTGAAAGCTGTTTAAAATACCTTGGCATTAGAGCAGACTGTCCCTGTCAGTGTGACTCTTGTAACATAGTATTTGATGCCAGTGCAAACCTAAAGAATGGCTTCTATTTCCTTGTGTTGCCCCTGTATGCACAGATTAAGCAACTTCTGCAAGAACATGGTGTAAGTCTTAATAAAAAAACTAGAACTTTCGGAGTTCTCTCTGACATACAGTCTGGCGAAGAGTATCAAAAGTTATGTGATAGTGGAGTTCTAGGAAAAGATGACTTGACACTAATTTGGAATTGTGATGGTGCACCAGTGTTCAAAAGTTCTAAATGCAGCATTTGGCCAATTCAGTGTCAAGTAATTGAACTAAAACCAGAAGTGAGGAAACAGCACATTTTGATGTCAGCGTTATGGTTTGGACCAAGTAAACCATCAATGTTAACATTGCTAACACCGTTTGTTAAAGAAGCCTCATTATTAGAGAGTGAAGGTGTTGATTGGCAAGACATACAGGGAAACTGTCATGTTTCTAAAGTGTTTGTACTGGTTTGTAGCTCTGATTCGATGGCTCGTCCATTGCTTCGTAACACAAAGCAGTTCAATGGTTTTCATGGTTGTGATTTTTGTTATCACAAAGGTGGTAAATCCTATCCATACGATCAACCTGAACCCCCACTTCGAAATGAAAGAGATCATTTCAGTCATGCAATGTCAGCTTCAGATAATGAGCCAGTATTTGGAGTCAAAGGACCATCTCCTTTAATGAAGCTCAGTCACTTCCAAATGATAAATGGATTCATTCCTGAATATCAACACAATGTGTGTCTTGGAGTCACTCGGCAATTGTCCACACTGTGGTTTGATACAGGAAACAGTGAAGCCCCCTGGTACCTTGGCAAACAGATTGAAGAGGTTGATTTGCGACTTGTAAAAATAAAGCCTCCCGTTGAGATAACCAGGACACCAAGGTCAATGAGTGAAAGGAAGTTCTGGAAAGCTTCAGAGTGGCGAGCATTTCTTCTCTTCTATGCTCTACCTGTCTTGAAAGGCATACTCCCTGCCAGATTTTGGAATCATTTGTTCCTTTTGGTGTTTGGTGTATATACATTACTGCAGGACAAGATCAAGACTAGAAGCATCTTGATGTCAGAATTGGCTCTTAAAAAATTTGTCATTGAATTTCAAAGACTGTATGGGAAACATCACATGACTTTCAACATACACTTACTTACACACATCACACAAAGCGTGAAACATTGGGGGCCATTATGGGCTACGTCAACCTTTGCATTTGAATCTAATATGGGCACTCTACAGAAGTATTTTCATGGAACACAGTACATCCCTTCACAAATAGCTAGAAAATTTCTGTTGTGGAGAGAATTGCCAGAAAAGGCCAAACATACTATCACAAGTGCAAAAGTTCAATCATTTTTTGAAGAGCTTTACTTTAATAAGCGAAGAACAGAAAAATGTGAAGTACTAAATGAAAGTGTGAAGGGTTTTGGTATCCTCAATTGCGAGAAAATATCACAACTTCGTATATGGTTGCCATTGCCAAGTTATGTGGAAATCTAAGTAACTGCTTCTGGTCTTACAGCCGTTTTTTGGTCGGTGGAGTTTTGTATCACAGTCAAAAATATGACAGACTAAAGAAAAGATACAACAGTGCTGTATACTTGAAAGATTGTACGTTGTGTTTAATTAATGACTTAGTCATTTTTAAAAAAATGTGTGCACATCAAAGCCCTGCATATTGTGCATGTACCAAACATTGCTGTATTTTAGTTGAGGTGCTTGCTAAATCTAGCAGGCCTTTGTGTAAAGACTTACAAATAAATGTACAGAGTACTTTCATACATGAGGTGAGGAAGACTGGAAATGTCAGTGCTATATGGCCAGATATGATAACAATGAATGTGTTGTTGTTGAAACATTTGACAGATTATATGTTACACCTTTGCCAAATCGACATGAACGGGACTAAAAGAGCAATCATGGGCTATATAAGAAATCAAGCATTGTAGCCAGTGATTTATGTATTACTTAAAGACACTTGCTCCTTTTTATGTATGATGTGCTATTTTGTGATGAGATTGAATACATATAAATCATTATGTCAAAAACTGAAAAATGACATATATGGAGATTTTTTGTTCCAACAGCAGCTATATATGACACAATCTGAAAATGTCTGTTGTCATTTACATGTGTAAATTTTATGATGAATTAACCAAAAGAAACAGCCCAAAAAGAAAAAAACAGTTTTATTTACTTGCATTAACAGTAAAGTAAGTGTTCTTTGTTCTGTAGTTTTTGAATTTTGGTATGTACATATGTATGCACACATGCATGTATACGGTAATGGAATATAATATCAGTGTGAATTAAGCCTGTTACAATACTGTCACACCTTGGAAGAGTATTGTCAATAAACTGTCAAATGTTTCTCTGTTTCTGTATCAGTTTGTGTTGGTTAATGATACTGCACATAGAAGGTCAGGTTCAGTTCCAAAATACAAGCCTAGTATACTTTATAAGGCAAGTACAAGTATAGGCCAAATATACTAAGACTTTTCAGTATACTTGTCAGTATAAGTTAAGTATACTTAGGTATGATTGTGTTTAGTATGTCACTGATAAGTATGTAAAAAGTAAACTGAAAGCATACTCATATATTTTTAGTTTAAAATAAGTATACTAATAGCACACTTGAATAAACTTCTTTTTCGTAAGGGGTGACACACCCACATACATGCACACTAGTGAACACACACACTAGGGGGCAGTGAGCACACTTGCCCAGAGCAGTGGGCAGTCCTATCCACGGCGCCTGGGGAGCAATTGGGGGTTAGGTGCCTTGCTCAAGGGCACTTCAGTCATGGACTGTCAGCCAAGGGGATTTAACCGGCAACTTTCCAGTCACAGGGCTGGTTCCCTAACCTCCAGCCCACAACTGCCACCCCTTTTTTTGTACTTCTGTCTCTCTTTCTCTACCTGTTCTTCTTTCTACTCCCTGTTCTCTCTCTTTGTCTTTCTCTACCTCTTTGTTTTCCACTACCTTTGCTCCAATCTCTCTCCACCTCGCTCTCTCTCTGTTTAGTGGTTCTTGTGGCTCTCTCTCTCTGGTCTGTTTATACAATGTCCTCCAGTTGTGTCTCTCTCTCTCTGTCTGTTTATACAGTTTCCTCCAGTTGTGTGTGTGCATGTCTCTCCCTCTCTGTGTTTATATAGTGTCCTCCAGTTCTCTTTCTCTCTCTCTATGCTTATACAGTATCCTCCAGTTGTCTCTCTCTCTCCCTTTCTCTCTCCCTTTCGCTCTCTCTGTGTTTATAGTGTCCTCCAGTTGTCTCTCTCCTTTTCTGTCTGTTTATACAGTGTCCTCTAGTTGTCTCTCTCTCTCTCTCTCTGTCTGTTTATAGTTTCCTCCAGTTGTGTGTGTGCATGTCTCTCCCTCTCTGTGTTTATACAGTGTCCTCCAGTTCTCTTTCTCTCTCTCTATGCTTATACAGTGTCCTCCAGTTGTCTCTCTCTCCCTTTCTCTCTCTCTGTGTTTTCTGTGTTTATAGTGTCCTCCAGTTGTCTCTCTCCTTTTCTGTCTGTTTATACAGTGTCCTCCAGTTGTGTATCTCTCTCTCTCTCTCTCTCTATTTTTCCCTTTCTTTCTCTCTGTGTTTATACAGTGTCCTCCAGTTCTCTCTCTCTCACTTTCCGTCTCCCTTTCTCTCTCCCATTCTCTCTTTCTGTGTTTATAGTGTCCTCCAGTTGTCTCTCTCCTTTTCTGTCTGTTTATACAGTGTCCTCCAGTTCTCTCTCTCTCTCTCTCTCCCCCCCTCTCTCTCTCTCCCCCTCTCTCTCTCCCTCTCTCTCTCTGCCCTGTCCTCTTGTTTTCTCACCATCTCTATGCGTTCTCCTCCACAGTGACAGTTAACAGAGGCAGCTGTTTGCACTCATTTATATGTCAATCATCCCTTGCTTGCGGCAGCTCCCTGCTCCTCTGCTCTCTTTGTTTCTCCTCTTCTCTCATTTGTCCTCCACAGCACACACACCCCCAGCACCCACCAGCACCCTGATAGTACACACTTTACATCACTGTAATAAAGCTGCTGTGCTTTAGCAATAGTTCAAATATAAGTTAGTTAACCAAATTTTAAGAAGGGCCATTTTGTTCCTTCACCAAAATCAGTCCACCTTAGGAGCCACAACATTTTATGCCCATTTTACTATCTTGGCTGTAAATCAGTCTCAGTATGTGCTGATGTACTAGTACAGGCTAAAAATATAAACAAAAGTGCAGACTTTGCTCTGCTTTAAGCTTTGGTTCAGCTATAGCTGCTTTTCTTGCATCTCCAGCAGGAAAATTTTCCACAAATGTAGAACAGTTTCTTGTAAAATATTTCTCAGTGTTTAACTTGACAAGGCTGAAGTTGCTTCTCATTCACCAGCTTCTTGTTCTAGTTTTCCCATTTCCACCTTAAATGGTGCAGCAGTTACAGTCACCATTTAAGATGGAGCAGAAAAATTCAAACAAGAAGCTGATAATTGAGAAGTAACTTCAGACTTGCTACTCCAGTGTTGGCTAACTCACTTTAGTGGCAGTGGTTCTGGTTCAATGGCACCAAAGGGTTTGACAGTTGTTTTTTTGGATAGGGTCTGTTCTGATTTGGTAATGCGCTCTTCCTCATGTTGCCACTATGGTGGCAGTTGTGGCCTGGAGGTTAGGGAGCAGGTCTTGTGATCGGAAGGTTGCTGGGTCAATCCCCAGAGCCGACAGTACGTGAGTGAGGTGTCCTTGAGCAAGACACCTAACCCCCAACTGCTCCCCAAGTGCTGCGGATAGGGCTGCCCACCGCTCCAGGCACGTGCTCACTGCCCCTAGTGTGTATGTGGTGTGCCACTAAACGGATGGCTTAAATGCGGAGGTGAAATTTCCCTGTTGTGGGACAAGTAAGGGTGTCTTAAACTTATGCAAAACACCTTTACAGATATGCTGCAGCACATTGTGAAGTTTTCCTCACATCTCCATCCTAATTTCACATCCCTTGGTTTCCAGTTGTGGTTTTCAGTAAGTATGTTTACATGCACTCGATAATTCCATCCTAATCAGATTTCTGCAGTTATCTGATCATTCAAATTGTCATATAAACAGCACAAAAAAGCTGCAGCATTAAGTTTGAGTTTTACATTATGTTTATGTCACATCTTCGTCTGTGAGTTTATTGGCTGGTTGCAAAGCACAAATCTGATCACTGATAAGTTTCACATTATCTGATTACTGAAGTCCATGTAAATATGTTAATTGGATTACTGACAAAATCTGATTTCCTGCAGTTATCAGATTATTCAAATGGTCGTGTTAACAGTCACACTCAGATTTCTTAGATCAGAGTAAGGTCTAGAAATCTGATTAAGAAATCTGATAAAGAGGCCTGATTTTAGCTCAGTAATCCGATTTCTCAGTGCAAGTGAACTCTTACTCTGATTTATTTCAGGTTACTGACAGATTTTCTGCACCTGTCAGACTATTAAGTGCATGTAACCTCACTGAATGTTACTGGGTGACAGAGGTAGATTTGTATGTGCCTGTGAACATTTTTTGCAGTTATCTGTAATGGATTGCATGATAAATGTGCTAACTCACTAACTTTGGCCAAGGGTCTTTGGGAAGTTAAATCAGGATGAGGTTGTGAGATTGGGCTTCACACCAGGCCTAGTTACACTTGCTAGGTTAAGAAGTGGGTGAACTTAATTGCTACCAACTGGGTGACCTAAACTGCTACTGTACCACCTTGAGGCAGACCAGTGTTGCATAGTAACATAAGGACAGTTAAAGAGAGAAGATTGCCAATTGTGAATTAGTATAAATAATGAGCTTTCCCTGAATTTGTTTTCAAGTGTCTATTTTTCCCAAATAAAAATCCTAACTTCATAATTTTTACTTTGTTTTCGGAGATCCACCAGATTTTGGATTTTGAGACATTCATGGGATCCAAGAGACTAATTAGGGAGTCCAGGACCCCCAGGACCTCCCGTATTTTTCACCTTACTTATATCCCACTAATTACTCGTAGATAACACTGTGTCACACAGTGTCAGAAACAATATAGTCAAGTCTAAGAGATTATGTAAAGGGAAATTCCACCAATTATTCTGGATAATTCAGTAGTTGAGATGTAAACAACATCATTCAGAGTGGTTTCCTGTGAAATAGAGAAATAGAAGTTGTAGAGAAATTAAACATCAAACTCTTCAGACATCTGGTTCCTATCACCACCACTGTGAACAATTCCGTCTCAGTGAGTTTCTCTAGAACACAGCATTTCACGCCAAACCACTGAATGACTGTTTATATCTTATCTATTTATTTACACAGACATTTGGTGAAACAATTGATGAAATACCCCTTTAAACACTCAACACAGCAGACCAGATTTTATGCATTTAGTCTCAGTGCATGTTATGCAATATTCTAGACAGATATTTGGCAGAAGCTACGTAGGAAAGAGTATAGCTACTAGAGAAGAGACAGTAGGGGAAGTCAATCAGCCTCAGGTGGATGACAGAGCAGCAAAGCATAGAAGCAGCCAGAGGGTTAGTGGTAAATCTGGCGGTGGGGGGGTAGCAGTGGGGGCCTGAAACTATGAAGTGTACAATGACAAACATATCAAAGTTAGTGAGGTGTACAGAAAGTCAAAGTAACCCAGGTTGTCTTACAAAACAGATTAACTCTTTAAACTCTACACTTATTATATAGCTACAACCTGTTATTCAATAACAGCTGTTAGTTATTGTGTGAGTTACTATGAATTACTATGAACTGTGTCAGGTTACTTTGTAACTAATATTAATTAGTCAGTGATTAATATGAATTATTATTTACTAACAACCATGACTTATTCAGTATCAAGTATAAATTATTTAGTAACTACAATGAATTATTTAGTAACTACTACAAATTGAATTATTCAGTAATTATTTTAAATTATTAAGTAAAAACATTAATTATTGAGTTACAACAATGATTTGTTTAGTAACTACTATGACTTATTTAGTAAATACTATAAATTAAATTATGAATTATTTAGTAGCTGCTATAAGATATTTAGTAACTACTATAAATTATTTAGTTGCTACTATAAGTTATTAAGTAAATACCATTAAAATGAATAAATACTCTAAATTAAGTAAATACAATAATTATTTAGTTACAACAATGATCTTTTGTAACTACTATAAACTATTTAGTAACTACAAATAAATTATTCAGTTACTGCTATAAAATATGTACTACTACTACTTAATTTAGTAACTACTATAAATTTTTTTAGTTTTTCAAAAAATTGTTTAGTTACTGCAATGACTTATTTAGCAACTGCTGTAAATTGTTAAGTACTGTGGAGTATTCAGTAACTGTTATGAATTATTATGTAAATACCATGAATTATTTAGTTACTACCACAAATCTAAGTAGTATGGAGAGTTTTAAGTGGTTCAAATTAATTAAGAATACAAGAGAAATAAATAAAAGAATTTTAATCAGATCTAAGGAAATAATAATGAACTAAAATATTGTAACCCACAATGAAGACTGTATGCTAACACAGCACTATAATTAAATACATCATATTTTTATTCACACTAAAATAAGCTCAACCCAAATTAAAGTAAGACATCTAAATTGTCAGAAAAGGAAAAATGCAAAAGTTTGTTGTCTGAGCTACATGGCTGAAGCGTTCCCAAGTACAGTCTTCTTAAAAGAAGGCCAAGCTTTGTTCTGTAGTCAGAATGCCAGCAATCCAGCGCTGCTGAATGACATCTGGATCTGTTCAGGTGACCTTCACTGGAAGAGAACTGTAAGTATTTCAAATACCAACGCGCACATGAGTCATAAAGCAGAATACAGATAAATACAACAGTATGATTTAATGTAAAGTGCAGGCACAGGCCTCAGTTCAGTTGCTTCACCTTTAAAGTGATGTGAAGTTTTCAAGTAGGTAAAGCTGATCTCGGCTTCAACTAAAGGGTTAATCTAAGCCCTAATCCAGCATTCCAACCTCTGTATAAAAGCCGACAGGAGATTTATGCTATTTAAAGCAAGTATTCCACCAAAACTGGGTGGAAAAGAGTTTGCAAAGTGTTGCAAAATGTCTCTATGTATCTCTCTGACCTACAATGAAATAAGCTCTTACATACAAACCTTAGAGAATTTCATCATTTTTCAAAATTTCATGCATGATTCAGTGTTTGAGATGTAAAAAGAGTGATTCAGAGTGGTTAGGTGTGAAATGGTTGATTGTAGAGACTCAAATGTCTTTCCAGTGATGGTGATAGGAACCAGGGGTGATAAAATAGTTATAAATCTGGGGATTAAAAAGGTTTTTTGGTGTTTGGTGGTTCTTTGCCACATCACATTAAAAATATCTAAAATATGTTTAAAAATATATACACAGAATCTAAATGTACACATACTATACACAGATATTGCACTATGAGATGTCATATGTGATAATAAACAAACATTTCCAGATTTATCATTATTTTACTATCACCTGGTTCCTATCACATCACTGGATATATATATATATATATATATATATATATATATATATATATACACTGTATAATAATGTATATCCATAGAGCTGGAGCCTATATATAATCTATATGTGCAGTTATAGATTTCATCTCACATGAACCTACAATCTTAATGATAAGTAGGCAAGTCCTACTCAAAACTATCAAAAAACAAGGCCTTTGATGTCAGACAGTGTATTTATAACCATGTCTTATGAAAACCTTGTGAGAGACATCTGGTTGCCATCACCACCACTGTGAACAGTTCCAACTTGGAGCGTTTCACACCAAATCCCTCTGAATGAGTCTGTTTACATCTCAATCAGTGAATTATGCAGAAATTTTGAAAAGTCAGTAAAGTTCCCCTTTACATATGTTGCAGTCAAAGGGTGCCAGATTAACATGGATATATAACCAGTTCTAACAGAGGGGAGGGTTAATTCTCAGCATTGATTTTTAAAACAGTTATGAAATTTGGCTGAATTTAATCCAAAATCTTATTCATTCTGCTTCATTGTCTTCTGTGTGTTGGCTGTATTTTTCTTGGCCCGTCTCTGGGATGTGTTCTTTGGAAATACTGGTTTCAAAGTGAAACATTCAGAGAATGTGAGTGGGCCAGCACTCTTCTGCTGTGTAGCCAATACACTGAAACTTGTATTTCTCCATTATCCATCATTATTCAAATAAAAGGGATCCTTTTTACTGGGTTTACTGGGTCTGAAAGTGCTGCAGTATCATTCCATCGAGAGTCCCACAGTCCAAAGACTAAATTGCCTCTAGATGTGAATGTATATGTCTGTGTGTCTGCCCGGTGATGAACTGCCGACCTGTCCAGGTTGCTTTCTGCCTTCCACCCAATGACCGCTGGGATAGGCTCCAGAATGATGTCCCCTCCAGGCAGCAAAGTGACTCCTGAACTCTGTGAAACATTCCAAAGAGAATTTGGAGGACACCCTCTCTAGCTGTCTTTTTATGATTTAAAATAAAGCTCCTACTGCCTGTCAAAGCTAAGAAGCACTTTTTTAAATGTTTTTCTTGTCTTGATTTCATACAGTAGAGACCAGGCATTGTCAGTCATGCTGCCATTATTCTGAATGGAAGGTTTATTTGTCCACAAAAAGAGGTGATGTGCTTTTTTTTCTTAAATATAAAGATAAAAAAACTATACCATTACAGTGGCCCAAAAACTGTGAGCCCACTGTACAACTGTATGCTTAGTACATTAATCCAGAGGAGCATCATGCCAGAAAGCCTTCATTCAGTTCATATCAGAGACACATGTGAAATGGCGTGCAGAGAGTTTATAGCTGCTGAAGTTGCTGCAGCAGTTTTGTAAAGCAGTGATGAAGATCGCAAAGCATGTTTGATGCGAAACATACAGTATGAGGATCAATGGTTATACAGAAGACCTTTTGAAAGTGAATTTAAGAAGATATGCACAAATTGACGTTGCGACCTGTCCAGGGTGTATCCTGCCTTCCGCCTGATGACCGCTGGAATAGGCTCCAGCACCCCCCATCCCCAAACCCTGAGGGAGAAGCGGCTTAGAAAATGGATGGATGGATGGATGGATGGATGGATGGATGGATGGATGGATGGATGCAAAAATTGCGAAAATGCTCTTAGAATCTAGAGGGTTAAATAAAAAAGTAGCATTTCACATTTGATTTAATAAGCATCCTGAGCGAGGATATCCCAGAACAGTCCTACAGTCTTTACACGCCCAAGACACGCCTTAGACTGGAGAACAAGCTGATATGTGCTCTTGGAATTTGTAATCTCTTTCCAAAGGTTCTCGAAGCAAGTTTCCTTTTTTTGTGGGCTAGGAGATGTTTCCAGCTGTCACACTTCACAGCTTTCACATTACATTACAAACTCCAATTCCCAAGATCCCTCAGTTTGTCATGTGCTTTTGCCAATCAATCATCTATCAACCAGCAGATCCCAGTCACCTGAGTACTGATTATCACCTGTCAGCTTGTGTATATATGTCTGCCTGTTTCACTCTAGCTGTGCCCCTAATCAGGGGCCACTTCCTGTGAAGAACAAGGTCTACAAAAGCATTTCTTTCGAAGGCTGAGTAGACCAGCAAAGGCTGAACTGAAATGAGATGATCTGCTGTACCGAGGATTTCCTGTTTGTGTCACAGGACCGCTGTTCCTGCCCTTACTGTTGCTTCAACAAACGCAGCTCCTGTCAACTTTTTTAAAGTTCTTTAAAGAGAACTTTTTTTTTTTCATTTATTAGAGCTGGTTTATTAGAGATGGTGTATCTTGACTGATGAGTGATGAGATTGTTTCTTGTTTTTTAACATTTGTATAGCTATTCCACTCTAGTCACATTTAAAGTGTGTCCTCAGCTGCTGTTACTTCAGTGCCATGTTCTCTTGCCAGCACACAGTGAACCTTGGGATGTGTTAGCTGGCAAAGGATCCACCTGTTGGGTCCTTAGTTGCCATTGAAAAGGACACATTTCTTGGCCACATATGAAGGAGCCTTCATATGGGAGAAGGGACAGCCTAGTTGCACCGCTGTGACACAGTTGGCCTTAAAATGCAGCCTCTGAAGGATGCAGCCCCTGAATTGGGACACAGCTTCTGTCTTTGCGAAGTATCGCCTCTGTCTTGTCAGTGCACACCGACCCTGAGGTCATGACAAAAGAAATATTCTAAATGAGAATCTGCTCTTGATCTCAGGTTCTTCTTCCCTACACACAGTTTGAAATCAGAGACGTTTTCTCCTGTTTCTGAAATTTGGGTTCTGAGGAACGAAGTTTTGTTTCTCACTGTAGACTCTTTTGTTTCTCATTGTTGACTCTCCATTTTGGCAAAGATTATTATTATTATTAATATTATTATTATTATTAATAATAATAATTGTATTGCTATCATTATTACTGTTTATTGGTTCTCCGATTTGTGTACTTCGTTTTTGCCTTCTCCCATGTATCATGTTTTGCTGTTCTGTTTTTTTAAGCTGGGGGTTTTTCCACAAAGCCGGATTTCTCAGTTTACCTGGATAACTTAAGTCCATAGATGAGGACCGTCCAATGGGAATGTCGCTCAGCTCTTTTCCAATTGAACAGGCTTGACTTTGGGCTTAAGTTATCTGGCTAACTAAGAAATCCTGTTTTGTGGAACCCCCCCTGGTCTCATGTAAACCCTGTTCATTTGATTAATCCTCCTTTTAATAAACCTTACAGTTTATTTTATATCCGTGCCTGGTTCATTAACCCAGCGTTACACCAGCAGCTGCAGATTATGCTTCTCTCTCATTTTCAGCGCTCAAGTTGATGAATAACAGCATTTTCTATTCGCTTTTTTTGGGCTATTTTTTATCAACCGCCAATACTTTGGAACCTACTATTTTTCACAATTCATGTCCTAGAAGTAAAACAAACACTTTCCATAATTTTCAGTGCCTGTTTTTAAAATTCGACATTTCATTTTGTTAATAGCAAATATCCTCTCACAGCTGTGAGGGACGTCTTTGTTAGAAGAGTCTTCAAGTTTTGCCCAAACTGTGAAGCTTTTCTTCAAATACAGCTGAGCAGATGGCTCAGGTTCCAAAGCTGGAGCTACTCGAGCGAATGGAAGTGAAGTAGATCTGAAATGGATCTTTTTGTTGCCTTTCTGCTCTTTCATGTACTGAGTCTTGCTCTAAAAGCTACTTCATATCTGGGAGCAAAGAAATTTCAAAACCATCGCCAAGCCCAATGTTAGACATGGGTTTCGCTGAAATGTAACTGAAGAGCTCTGTTTTGTGTTTCCATTTGCTGATAACTGTATTCTGTGCACTAAAGCGTCCTTGTAGATTTGCTTTTATTTTAACAATGTGTTTTTTATTGCTTTTGGTTGTTGAATGTGACCCAAAATGATTTTTAAAAAGTCATGTTTCTAAACAACTTTGGTTTAAACAGAAAAGATCTTTGGCTTAAATCCATGATGAGACACATTAAGGTGACTAGATCTCTGATATGAAAACCAGAAACATTTCCAGTTTGACGGCTTTGGTATCACTAAAATATTGTTAACACTTTATTTGGATGGTCCACTGATTCTTTGTAAATGCTCAGTATATCTTTAAGTAACATTAAACTAAATAGCCATTAAATGCAACAGATTGTGAAGTTAAGTGTTACTTGGATGGTCCACTGTAGGTGCTTTGCAAATGCTCGGTTGGCCTTTAAGGAACATTCAACTAAATATCCATTAAATTCAACTGAACTTCAGGTTTAGCATGAAAGAAGGCATTAAATCTATCCCTAACCCTAAACCTAACCCTCACCTTAATCTCAAGGTACATCTACTCCTAATTCTAACCATAACCATACTGTTGTTGATAATCAACTGAACATCCATAGAAAGTTTGTCAATGATTTAAGTCTCTGTAGAGCATCTATAGGGGACCATCCAAATAAAGTGGGACCAAAATGTCTGTTTTTATCTATGGAATAATAAAGGGGGGACAGGTCATGTATTTGGACCATGTTAACTGTTGTACTGTAATAAACTATGGTAAAGCCTGACTGATAAAATTGGGTACTAACTAAGTAACTTCAATCATACAGTAGCTACCACTGAAGCTATAGTTAACTATAGAACACTCAACAAAGAAATTGCAATAAATTACAGTAACCATATATTTTTAGCTTTCTCCCTCGTAAGATTTGCCACATCTCTTTTTAGAAATGCAGTCATTAAGTGAAAAGGGCCTCAAACGTCACTAAGTCTAGCAGCTGAGGTATGGATAAGGCAGCATACGTCTACCATAGTCGATTCAGTACGAGCCCATAATTCACATTCAGATTAAATATTTTGACTGTTAAAAGAGACCCATGGCTATTGCTCAATAGCCAGACCCTAAACGCACCCCTGGGCAGGTCCAGTTCTGGCTGCTATCAACATGTGCCATATGTCATATATGGATAACTGAAAAAGTGACACAGTTTTAAAAATGATGCATTATTTGTAGATCGCATTGCAGCTGCATTCAAGTAGACTTGAATGTCTGTACCAGAGGTGCCACATGCAGCTCTTTCACTGCTAACACGCAGCTGCACAGCAGAATTGGATTTTTAGGTAGAAATAGAATGCTCCTTTGCAGTAAAATAAAGCTTTTTAATAATTCACAAATTTATTGATCCTGAACCTTGAAGTTAGTTGTGCAAACTGCTGTTCATCATAGCAAGGCAGACACTAATCTCACCTAGCTAGTAGCTAACAAATTGGCAAAGAAGAAAATTCAAGACGAATGGACAGACTATGCGGTTTGCCTCTATATGCACTCAAGCTGGTTTTCTGATATGTTTGTCACACATCCATCCGGATCAGCTCTGTCTGAGAACTCCCCTGAGGATCAGATGACATTCCACAACGTATCATTGTTCTGCTTCACCAGAATACTGATATGTTCACCTTGTTTATGTGACAAATGATAGTTAGTATTTAAAGCCTGGGCTTTAAATCTTTGATCTTAGATCTTTGCGAGGTAATGCTTTCTTGTGAGCTACTGAGAGTTTTCTCTTTTATTGCCTTCATGTTTTTCAGTTTTTTCTGGATTTTTTCGACCCTGCTTTTTATCTCTCCCTTTTGGATTTTGTCTGCTTTCTGGTATGTCTTTTTGTGTTCTTGGACTGTTTTGGCTCTGACCATTGCCTGTGTTTTGACTATGAGTTTACAAAGGGTTTCAATCAGCAAAGCTTCTTTTTCTAATTTCTAATAACTCCCACAGCACGAGCAACATGTTTACACATTTCCAAGCTATCAGCCTCAGCTATTTAAGTCTCTTTCACTGGTACCCATGGTGGTCCGCACAAGCAGAACGAGCCAGTACCGAGACGCTACACTGTTTTGTTTGTTAGCCTATACGAGCACAGTACCACATACTGAGACATATTTAGAGCCAAGATGTTAAAACGTCACTTCAGTAAAATTGACATCACATCTTGTGGCTCCCACAGTGGTTTAATTTTTGCTGAAACAGGACAAAATGGTGCACTTGAGTTGCTGACTGCTGGTCTATATAAATCACCTGGTAGTACAATTTCAGTCCCATAATCCCAACCCTGCTTTTAACCCCTCGGTCACCTTGTCAGTCTTGACAAAACATTTATGGTGATGTTGTGGACTCACTTGACACCAGCTTCTAATCGAGTTTTACACAGCAGTATTCTGTAAAACTAGGTGAGAAAGTGGTAGAAGTGGTCAGTAGATAGCTGCAGCAGCACCCTCTGCTAGCCAAAACAAGCACAATGCCAAACTTTGTACACTTACATTTACAGCATTTAGCAGACGCTCTTATCCAGAGCATCTTACAAAAAGTGCTTTGTCTATCTAGACTTTGCTCTGCTGCAGGTCTTTCTAAGGAGTTTCCAGTTTTTAATTCTTGGGAACATTTCTGGGGACAGGTCCAGCCAAACACAGGGACTGTCCTCTGAAAATGGGGATGTCACCCTAAGACATATCAATACATTTGAAAAACCTTTTCAAGCTCCTCCATCCATGTTCTACGGAGTGCTGATCTGTGTTGTATTTCCTGACCGCTGTACCTTTCACTGTTAATTATTGATCCAAGTGGGCAAAAGCTGTCCACCATTTCTGTAACTTCATCGTCAGCAGTAAAGTTATAGCAGTTAAGTAACTTTTCCAGCTGTCAAATCTTTGTTTTCTTCACGCCGAGCTGAAAATTCCTCTTTTCACTTTCCTTACAAATAATTGCTCTAACAGAAGTTGATTAGTCATTCTCCTACATCGTTCCTTCTCCCAGTGCCATGCTGTCCAACTATATTTCCCTCTTTCTCATTTCCAACCTTGCCGTTCCTGTCTCCCACAACCAGCAGGGCATCTCGCCTGTAGGGCTTGTCAATGCTGAAGCTTCAACTTCATCATAAACTTTGCGATTTCTTCTCCACTTGCTGGAAATACGAACCTGTATGACTGTGATGCTGAATGATAGCTACACTTTCCTTCACGTATTTACGTCCTTGTTAAAAGACAAATGGAAATCCAGTCAGCACAATCAGCAACATCAACAGACTGAGTCAGTTCTACTTTCCTAATGCTTAAGAATGATTAGCATGTTAAAAGTGAGGTAAACCAGGCAGATGCCTGCTTGTTATCTACTGCAGGCTTTTACCGTCTCTCAGATTATCAGTGACTGAAACTTGTCTAGTTTGTTAGTGAGAGTTGGCCAGTTTATCAAAGCTTTTCAATGGTATTGTGATAAAACGTTTACATTAGTCAGGCTCTAATATTGATTTTAAGCTGAAAATTGAATACTGATAATATGAAAATATAAAGCAGGCCCAAGCAATGAATTACTAGCTGATACTGTATATTATCATTTACAAGGTCAAATATGATCACCAGTTCTCAACAGTCAAATTTCTTACACTTCTAAAACTTACAGAAACTTACAATACCATAAGTACATGTTAATATTAACACAATATAAAATATGTAGTTCGACATTTTATATATATGTATATATATATATACATACACAAATATTGCTGTTGTCTGAAAAAACCGGGTATCTCCAAAATGGTAACCAGATTTTTTTCCAAGTCATTTTGGTTCATTTCTTTTGGTCCATTCTTCATGAAATTTGTGTGAAGAGCAACAGGTACTTTCAAATTATGTCAAAACTAGAAAACAAAAATAGCAATATGGACTATTCTACTGAATTAGTTCAAACCGTGGTCCCAATATTCAGATCTTGGATATGTACAATGATTATGTTATGATCTATATTGATGTATTGAATACAATGAAATGATAATAACAAGGTAAATATACAAAACCATCCTTTACATGCTTATTTTATACTTTCTATTGGGACGTGTCTGTCCCAAAGCTCCCCTAAATTTACAGTTTTAAAAAAACTACCACATATTTTTGTTTGTTTTTCAGTTTTTTTATCAAGTGTTTTTTTCTGATGAAGTTAAAAGAATCAGATTTCTGATATCAAAACATATTTTTATGCATTTTATATCACTACTGACACACTCAGAGTTTAAGTGTGTGGGCGGGGCCTTATTTTAGTCACACCCCTGCATTTCAGAGCAGGAAATAAGGCTGCATCCCTGTCCCTCATGGTCACATGGTGAGCAGTTAGATCCCACTGTTTTGAAGTAAATGAATCTCAAAGTCTGAAAATCAGACTCAAGCTTTATTGGCCAGGTATGCTTACACATACAATGAATTTGGTTTTGGTTACAGGAGCTCACAGAGCACAGTACCAGACAGTCATTCACATGTAGTCAATAAAATAAAATAAATATAAAATATAACAAAATAAAATAAAATAAAGCATGCATAGTGCCCATTACTCACTCAGACACACACACACACACACACACAAATACATCCATACCTAGAAACCATACAATGTGCAAAGTATGGGTCTAAAGTTAAAGTGCTGAGTGCATGCTGAGTTTTGAAGTGCAGTGTGAAGCTGGAATATTGGAAAATCAGCGTGGAACATTAAGAGCTGTCACTACCGAAACACACATTTTCTGCAGTTAAGTATTGTTTTGTGTTTAAAAGTGATGATGGTTTGATGTGTGTACAGCTGTTCAAAGTTGTGTTTGTTAGTGATGTACTGGCTGTGTTTTTGAGTTCTGCTCAAAATAAAGCTAAAGTTGTCTCTACCGAAACGATCACTACTGAAACATTCGGTAAAGTTTCGATAGAGTTATAATGGTTTGGGTAGAGTTATAATGGTTTGGGTAGTGATAAAATGGAATGGTCAATCGTTTTAATAAAATAAACATAATTCAGGTATAGAGTCACTCAAAGCAAAAGGATTTTAGTCTAAAGTCATTCAGGAGTCCCAAAAGTGCTTTCAACTATGAATACTTTGTGTACAGTACGGTGCAGAAGCGGGTCAGACCTGGTAGACATCCCCAGAACTGCCCCCATCAGATAAACAGCATGTAAAGCTTTCATACGGCGGGCCTGATCTGCCAAAATGAAAAATAAGTAAAATGAAAAATAAATGACTCAGTAAATTAATACATAAATTAGAGTTGCACAGAATCTATATATGTATCAGAATATATGTATAAAATAATATATTATATAATATAATAATATTATATATTATAATTTCCCCTGCTCACAAATTTTTGTAATTATTTATTATGTATGTTTTTTAATTTTTTAAGTTATTTATTTCCATAGCTATTCATTTTTATATTTATTTATTTATGCCTGTATTTCCTTGTCCTTACACTAATAAAGGGCCTGTCAATCAATGATGTCACAGTGTCTTAATATTCCTATTGGTTGATTGATATCAGATTCTGTAGATCGATTGTTCATGTCTTGCTCTGTCAGTGGAAACTGAGGACAGTACAATAATTGCTGCTTCGAGACTCTTGGCTGATGTGGCTGAAAATGCAGGTGCATTTATTTTTAGTTTGTTGTTTGTTTGTTTGTTTATTTATTGTTGTTTGTTTGTTTTTCATTTTGGATGATCAGGTCCTCCATACTTTCATCTTTGAGAGAGAGGAGAAAATCAAGCAGCTTCAGATCTGAAAACATCCACAGGTGTTTCTGTCCATCCTTCCACTGTGAGAAGACGACTCAGCGCTGTGGGTCTGAAAGGATGTGTAGCTGATCAAGAAAAGGAGACGGACACATCAAACAAAGAAGCTGAGCAATGGACTGACCACCCCAGAGTCCAGACCTCAACACCACTGAATGGGTTTGATTACTTCAGAAAATCATCCACCAGCTTCTAAGACTGAACTTTGGAGGTGAGTCTGCAGATTCAATAAATGACACAATAAATGCTGAAAATTCTGATATGATAATTCAATGTTGTATCATTTTCTGTGCTTACTTGTTGTTTGGACTGGATTTTAAATAAAAAAGATCGTCTCTGACTTTTGCACAGTACTTTAATTTACTAAGCTTTATCAGTGTCTCTCTATGGCTGAATGATCCCATTCCCTCCTCTGTCCACTGAGCTCAATCACAGCTCTCTCAACTCTCTTCTGATATCACCCCAAATCCAATAACTTAAATAATTAGCGCCCAGTATATTGCCCCCTTTAGGCATGTTATAACTGATCTCTAAACTCTAACTGACGCGATCTGTGGTGGAAAGAAGCTTAAAGAGTAGACGTCCAGACCGCTCTGCTTACTCGCCCCCCAAAAAAGCAAGGTTGTTATTTTGGACGTAGGAGGTTTCTCATGACAGCAGCCCCATACTTCTGCTCCCTCGCTAATGGATTACAGTAATTCCCCGTACTCCAATTTAAGCAGCTCTACATCTCGGCTCCAGCTGCACTAAAATTCAGCAGCTTTTAACATGAAGAGGTGACCTCATCTTATTCCACTCCCGCCGGCTCTCTGTCGGTTTCCTGTCTTTTTTGAAATATTATTGTTTACATAAAAAGTTTGTGCACTTTTACAAACTTTCAGGCTGCAGCTTTATGCCAGAGATGAGTGTGTTTATTAGTGATAGACTAAGGCACATTCCTATTTCACTCCTCACCACACCACTTAGCCCCTTTCCCTCTGTTTTGCACATTCACATCTAGGGTGTCCTGATCCTTGTTGAGATGGAGGGGTAGGGTGAAGAGTTAGGGCTACATGGTTCTCCAAATGGAGGTTTTTCAGAGACTCACTCAAAACAGTGATATGAGAAAAAAAAATTAAAAGCAAGATGGCTGAACAAGCAAACAAAAAAATGTATAAATGTGAGTATTTTCTCTGTTAATACAATGGCTAATGTAAGTTTTGTCTGTTTTAATATAATTTCAATGAATTATAGTCTTTTTTTTCATAACAAGCATTAAAAATCGCTAGTAGTATGCTAATGTCTCATTAGCCATGTGGCTAAATTTCCCATTCCACCTTAAATGGCGCAGCACTGCTGACACCTGAAACACCAGAATGTAACTGTAACATTTAAGGTGGAAAGGGAAAAACTCGACCAAGATGCTGGCGAATGTCAGACTTCAGCTTCATATCACTGAAGAATTAGGGGTGGGTGATAAATAATTGCCCCCCTCTTTGATTCCCTAAATGTAACTAAAGCCCAGCAGTGAGGAGCTGAACTTTACCCTCCTCTGCTGTCACTGCAGACTGGCAGGGTCGCCTACAGAGCAGCGCTAGTAGCTGTTAATGAAGTGATATTCTTTTTACTTGAGGGTCCCATTTCATAGAGGAAGATTACAACCACTCTAAGGAGACACTCGAAAACAAGGGGTAGGGATAAAAATAGGAAATAAAACTGGGTCTAAGATCTGATAACATAGCAGTAGATGCCATTTCTTGCGAAATTCTTTTTCCTTTCTACATGACAGAGGCTCTGTGCTGTGTGACCATCACCCGGACCCCGATGACGGTCACGAAAGCCGGCAGGAAGGTGGGGCCTGAACTCCGAGCAGAGACGGAGCCTGGCAAGGAGAATAAGATGGTGAGTGAGTGGGGGGTGGTGTGCCAGTCCCGAGCCCCGCCTCCAAGGGGCCGCCTCAGGCTTATAGGCATCTTTTAGATGCATATGCAAATTAGCTCAAAATTTGCATTAATGAAAGCATTTGTTTAGCCATAACTATTAGAGTTTATAGATATGAGCTTCCATACAGTGTCACTGCCTTGATTTAACGTACAGCAGTTCGAGTGTAAATCATGACATGCGCTAAAAGATAAATAAATAAATGAAAATGAATGGCATCATAAGTTCACAAGCCGAACAGACGTTTTTAAAGTTCGAATTTGGAGCCCAATAAGGTCATAAAGAACCTGCTAAGAACCACATTTGAGATTATGACAGATAGTGGAGCCCCTCCTTCCCTATGCCAGGCTAAGTGGGTTGTATTATTAAAGCTTGCGTAATGAAAGTTAGCGTTTGGCTTATGTAACCTTACGGCTGCCTGCAGTGTGATACGGCTGAGCTCCCTCCAGTCTTATCACCCCCCCCCCCCCCCCCCCCCCCCCCCCCCCTCCAGCCCCCCCCACCCCCCACCCCCCAGATAATGTCTGTTTAATCTTATTTAAGAAAGGATTATTTCATTTCATCTGCTAAACAATCACAGGCTGCAAAGCGTGACTCTCATTATTTGCCCCTTTCCTCCCCAACTGCCACACCCCCCATCACTTGGCCGCACTCTCTGTTTACTTGATCTTCATTTCTAGTTGCACTTGCCCCTCCCACTGCTTTTCGTTCTCTCCTTCCTCCTCTTCCTCTCTCACTTACTTTCTCTTTATTTGTCACTCCTCTCCTCTAATTCCCCTTCCTCCTTTCATATTGCTGCACTAATTGTCTACATCACCTCCTCTGCTCTCCTTTCTTGCCTGTTTATCTGCCTCTCAGTTTGTCTACTTTTTGCTCCTTCCTCTTTCACCATCCCCTCTGCCTTTCTGCTTATTTGTCCCTTCAGTCTTATTGCCTCTCCCTCTCTCTATTCGCCCCTCCTAGTCCTTTTTATTCCTGCCCCTCTTGACTTACCTGCTCCATCCCTTTTGTCCACTTGTCCTTTCACCTCTACTTACACGCCCCCCCCACATCTTTTGCCCCTCCTTGCCTCTGCTTGCCCCCTCTCTCTTCTTGACCCCTCTTTATTTGCCCCTCCCTTTCTCTGTTTGTCCCCTCTTCCCTGTACCCCTCAGTTACTTGCCCCATCTCAACACATTCTGTTGCCCCCTCTCCTTTGCACCTACTGTTTCAACTTATCCCTTCCTTCTCATTCTGCCATGTATTTGCCCCTCCCCTGTCTTATTTTCTCTACCACTCTCTTTTTTGCCCATCTTCCCTCAGCTTGCTTGCTTCTCCCTCTTCTTTCCCACCCTCTCCTCTGTTTGCCTCCTCCCTGTTGCACTTTCCACTTCCACTTAACCCTCCCTTTCTCTACGTTCCACTCCCCCTCTAATCTTGCCCCCTTTATTTGACCCTCCGCTTCTTGTTTGCCCTTCTTATTTGCACCTACTGCTTGAACTTACCACCCCCTTTTTCACTACTTACCACAGACCCTCTCTACATACATGTCCCCCATTCTCAACCTCCCTTTCCATTTTCTATTACCTCTCCGTCTCTCTCCCCATGATTGCCTCTCCTTTTTCTTAATGCCTCTTCTACTCTATATTTGCCCCTCCTACTTTATTTTGCCACTCCCCTTTTAACTTACTTGCCCCTCCCCATAGTGTGCTCTTTCTCTGCTTCTCTTTCTCCTTTTATCTTTTCCATTTTCATTTCATTCCTTTTCCATAACTCTCCCTCTCTACTTACTTGCATTTCCTTTTTCATATTGCCTCTCCTACTTTCTTTTTACCACTTCTCCTTTACTTACGTACCCCTCCCTCTCTCCAATGCACCTTCTTTGAATTATTTACCCCTCCCCTCTTTTCTCTGCCCTTTCCCATCTGCTTAACCCCTTACTTTCTTCTCTCACTGTCTTTTTTGCCCCTTCCCTCCTTTTATCCGTTTTCCCTCCTCTCTTTTGCCTCCTCCTGCTTCAATTTACACCACCTTGTCTCTTTTGCACCTCCTTTTTTCTACTTGCCCCTTCTCCTCTCTGTTTTCCCCTCCCCTCTCTACAGACTTACCTCTCCTTTGTCTTTTTGCCTCTGATACTCCCTATTTACCCCTCCCACTTTAATTTACCACTCCCCTTTTTACTGACTTGCCCCACTCCCTTTAACGCATTTGCCCCTTCAATACTTCTCTTTCTCCTTTTGTCTTTTCCATTTCTACTTACTTTTCCTCCTCTCTGCTGATTTACCCCTCCCCTTTCTAATGCCCCCCTTTGACTTAATTAACCCCCTCTTCTCTCCCCCTCCCCATCTACTTACCCCCTCACTTACTTCTCCCACTGTATTTTTTGCCTCACCCCTCCTTTTATCTATTTGCTCCTCTCCCTCTCTCTTCTCTCCTTTCCCCCTCTTTTGCCACCTCCTGCTTCAACTTACCCCACCCCATCTCTTTTGCACCTCCTCTTCTCCACTTGCCCCTCCCTCTCTTTGATAACCCCCACCCCCTCTCTACAAACTTGCCTCTCCTCCTTCTAATTGTCTTTCCTCTCTCGGTGCCCCTCACTTTCTTTTACCACTCCCATTTTTACTTACTTGCTCCTCCCCTTTTCTGTACTTGCCCCTCCCCCGATTCCTCTCCGATGAGCTTCTGTACACCATCAGTGTGTGTTTAGTGCTGGAGGCTCGTTTAGTATTCAGCACAGGCAGCGAGAGAGAGAGAGAGAGAGAGAGAGAGAGAGAAGGAAAGGAGGGAGGGGAGGGTTGTGAGATCGAGAGGAAAAAAACGAGGCAGGGAAAAACAGAGAGAGGAGAAACATAAAGGAGCAGAGAGAGAGACACACAGCCTACCTCCATCCTTTTTCTCTCTCTCACTCCATCCTGTAGCATCCCAGGTACAGTACACCAGCCTTTTCTCTGCCTTCGCTTTGTGCTCTGGGGAAAAAGGAGGATGCGCTCTGAGAGATAACTGGGTTTGGCTGTGATAGCCCCGGACGATCGTTGTGTATGTGTGTGCCTGTGTGCGTCCGTCTGTCCTGTGTCGTCGTGTGAAGCTCCTCTGTGCGGGATGTGAGTGGCCTAAATACTGGGCATATTTTTTGTTATTATTTAATTATGAAGTAGTCAGAATCGTGACTCCGCTTTTTTGCAGACATGCATGGTGTGTGTGTGTGTGTGTGCGTGTGTGTGTGTGTGTGTGTGAGGGACAGTGTATGGATGCAATTGTGTGTGTGTGTGAGACCGTGTGTGTGTGTGTGTGTGTGTGTATATATATATATGCAAATATATATGTGTGTGTGTGTGTGTGTGTGTGCTTTTTTGCATTTCCAACACTGTATATAATGATGTGTCTGCTGTATGTTGCCTTATTGCTCATGCCGTTTACCCAATGTCTGTGCATTATGCTGTGAAGGTGCAGCTACAGGGCTGTACGTTGTAAGGAAATACCCTGAAACGTACAGAAATGGGCAAAGAAATTTTACAGAAGGACCTCCTCCAACTCCTCCGACGGTGCATCCTCATACCCCACCCCTCTCTCCCTCCTTTCTCCTTCAGAGGCATCCCTACATGGGCTGCTACCGGGGGCACAATTATGCGAACGTTAATGCATGTAATTTGTGGGGGGATTTGCTTCAAGGATCGTAGACAGCCGTGCAAAATGTGTGTGCGTGAGGTGGTGAGGGGCGAGTGAGGGGCGGCTAATTCCCTCTCGACGTGATGGTGCTGGTGGTGTGACGTTGCTGAGCAGAGCACCCCCCGCTCCGTCGGATCCGGAGCTGAAATCCACGGGCTGCCTCACAAGGGCACTCACAGCCCAGACAGCTTTCTTTCTGATCTTTTTCTTCTAACAGTATCTCTCTCTCTCTCTCTCTCTCTCTCTCTCGCTTTCTGCCTCTCTGGATGTGTTTCCTGTGTGATGTTATAGATAATTTAGATGGAGGTCTGGAGTGAGGGAAATGTGAGAGAGGGAGACAGAGACAGAGACAGGTAGAGAGAGACTGAGATAGTGACAGAGAGAATAAGAAAAAGAGAAAAAGAAAGACAGAGAGAGAGAGAAAGGGATGGAGAAGGAGAGAACTAAGAATGAAAGAAAGCAAGTGTGTGTCGAGTGGCAGGGGAAGCCTTTGAGTAATGGTGTGTGCAATGAGTGTCAATAGTGCACAGTACGTTATTGCAAGTGTAGAACTCATTCCATAAGGGGCAGTAGAGGTTGGGGCATTAGAGTTTAGGAGCATTAAAGCTGGGGGCAAAAGAACTACAGTGTTGGGACAGTAGAATTTGGGCACTGTAGGTTTCGAGGCAGTAGAGGTTGGGCCTGTAAAGCTTGGGATTGTAGAGCTGTAGAATCTGGGGGCAGCAAGTTTGGTGGCCATAGAATTTGAGAGCGGTACAGCAAGGGGCAGTAGAGCTTGAGGCAGAAGAATTTTAGGGCAGTACAGTTGAGGGCTATAGAACTGTAGGGCAGTAGAACAGCAGCTGTACAGCTGGTGGCAGTTGAGTCTAGGGCCAATACAGATTGAATCAGTATAGCTGGGGGCAGTTGAGCTGGTGGCAGTAGGTTTGGGGGCGGTACAGTTTGAGTCAATATAGCTGGGGGCAGTAGTGCTAGTGGCAGTAGATTTGGGGGCCAGTGAGTTTGGGATCAGTACAGCTGGTGACTGTAGTGCTGGTGGCAGTAGGTCTGGGGGCAATATAGTTTGGGTCAGTATACCTTGGGGCAGTTGAGCTGGTGGCAGTAAGTGTGGCAGCACAGTTTGGGTCAGCAAGCCTGGCAGCAGTAGACCTGGTAGCAGTAGATTTGGGAGCAGAAGAGTTTGGGTTAGTATATCTGGGGGCAGTAGAGCTGGTGACAGTAGGTTTGGGGTAGTACAGTTTGGGTCAGCATAGTTGGGGTGATAGACGTGGCAGTAGATTTGGAGGTAGTACAGTTTGGGGCAGTAGATCTGGGGCCAATAGAGTTGGGGACTGTATAGCTGGGGCAGTAGAGCTGGTGGCAGTAGATTTTGGGGCAGTAGAGTTTAGGACCAGTAAATCTAGGGACACAAGAGCTATAGAATGTGGGGGCAGTCAAGTTTGGGTCAGTAAAGCTTGGGGCAGTAGAGATGGTGGAAATAGAGTTCAGGGGCAGTAAAACAGTAGAGATTATGACAACAGATCTAAAGACCTGAGTGCAGTAGAGTTTGGGCACTAGATCTAAAGTACTGGGGCAGAAAAGCTAGGGGCAGTAGATCTAAGGGTTGTAGAGCTGGGGACAGTGAGAGTAGGGGCAGGAGAGATGTGAAGCTGGGGGCAGTAGAATTGAAGCATTATAGAGTGTGGGGCAGCAGAGCTGGAGCCCACAGATACACACATAACTCTCACACACAGCAAAGAAACAATCCACTAAACATCTTCAGAAACACAGCAAAGAAAAAAGAACCTCTTACACATTTAACATCATACATGACAAACTCGAGCCTTGAATTGCAGGCGATGTAACATGGCCTGAATTCTTTCTTCAGGGATGTCCGACACTTTTATTTATTTTTTATTTTGCAGCAAGTCACAACCACAAAGGACGTGTTCAAAAAAGAGGCAGGAATGCAGTTTGCTGAACGATTCCTTGTTCTCCTTAAGAGCCTTTAACTTGGAAACGTTGCTAGCTAGGAGAGTATTCAGGGCTGTGGTGATGGGGCTGCAGTCAAGACCACAAAGTCCAAGACTATGACTATGACAAGATTAAGTCAGGACCGGGTCTAAATCAGAGTGAGACCGAGTCGAGACCAAAACCCAAAAATTTTTGAGCCTTAACTCATCAAACAGTCTCACTTGAGGCAACAGAATTGATGCTTACAATCCCAGAGTTATTACTTTCATTTTGCTATGTTTATAAATGAAATGATATAATTCCACAATTAATTGCTGAGTTATACAGAGCCCTGCTGCTGACATCACATTTAAATAAAAGTGATGTGTGGCTATGACATATTAATGCGTGGGGACAAGATAATTTAGTCATGGCCATGACTTAGTAATCCAGGGGAACGAGATCCTAATGCATGGCTCAACTAAGGTGTGGGAATGAGATAATCAAGACAGCTCGATAAGGCATGATCTTGTACCCACATCTTAGTAAGTAATGGCCATGCATTAGGATTTTGTTCCCTCATGTTAATATGGCGTGCACATGCATTATTTTCATTTATATAGGATTTATATAGGACCCAGTAAAGTCTCAGTCTAAAAATATTATTGACTACGAGACAATGCCGAGGACAAATATTAATGAGTACAAGACAATTCGGAGTACAAATGTTATTGAGTACAGGACAAGTTTGAGTACAAATGTTATTGAGTACAAGATGATTCAGAGCACAAACATTATAGAGTACAAGACCCATTCCAAATACAAATATTAGTACAACACTATTCTGAGTACAATTATTACAAGACAATTCCAAACACAAATACTAAGTACAAGACGTTTCCGAGTACAAATATTAATGAGTACAAGACGATTCCAAGTACAAATATTATTGAGTGCAAGACGATTCCGAGTACAAATATTATTGAGTGCAAGACGATTCCAAGTACAAATATTATGGAGTACAAGGCAATTTTACGTACAAATATGATTGAGTACAAGATGATTTCAAGGTCAAATGTTATTCAGTACAAGACGATTTCGAGTTCGATTATTATCGAGTATAACTCGAAATTCAAACACTAATGAACACATGACAATTCTGAGTACAATTAATATTATTACAAAGATGCCATTTACACTTGGTCACTTCATGCGACTTGAATATCAGGATTATATCTGGAGGCCAAGGCGCACAAATACGCAGGTGTGAACACACCCAAGATGCATTTAACACAGATTCAAACCCAGTCACTCAGACCACTTCTGTAAGTGGACAAATTTGAACCACATGTTGCAGTAGCGTAAAGACATGTTTGACAAATGAAACTCCTCCTAGTATAACCGAAACTCCTCTCAGTACAACCAAAAGTCTACCAAGTACAATGGAAACTCTTTCCAGTACAACCCAAAGTCCTCCTAGTACAACAGAAACTCCTTCCAGTATATCCAAAACTCCTCTCAGTACAACCGAAAGTCCTCCCAGTACAACCGAAAGTCCTCCCAGTACAACCGAAAGTCCTCCCAGTACAACAGAAACTCTTCCATGTACAATGGAAACTCCTTCCAGTACAACATAAACTCCTTCCAGTACAACAGAAACTCCTTCCAGTACAACTGAAACCCCTCCCAATGCAACCTGAAACCCCTCCCAGTACAACTGAGACTCCTCCCCATGTCGTGTGTCACTGGGCACATGAAGATCATCATGCAGGACACACATGGATGGGGACTGGGCGAAGCGAAATGCAGTAGCAATACAGACAGTCTGAGTGAGTAAATGGACAGTTTATTGCGCACAACAAATTGCACATAAACAGGCTGAACGGAAAAACAAACAATTTGTATTTGTTAGCCGTATATTCCGTCCCAATCAGCAATCAGATTTCAGCCCGAGTAACCAGACACACGATACAGGATACAGTCCAGATACTAGTCACATGAAGTGACCAGGTGTAAAACTACAGTTCAGCACAAGTCAAAATACAAGTATTATTAACTTAAAGACAAATACAAATACAGAAACTACTGTGCAGAAAACGAGCCTGAATACAAATACTATCAAGTATAATACAATCAGACCAGATCCCATCACATACTACTAAAGTTTAACAATTCTTTTCATCCAGTTAGATGATGGCGTGGAAATTAGTTAAGTCTTGACCACAGCTTAATAAGGCATGATCTTGTTCCCACACCTTACTAACTCATGGCCACAACTTAATAGTCTCTTTCCCACACCTTATTAAGCCATGGCTACACATTAGGATCTTGTTCCCATGTCTTACTAAGTCTTGGCCTCAACTTAATTATCTCATTCCCATACCTTACTAAGTCATGGCCACACATTATGATCTCATTCCCATGCCTTTCTACGTCATGGCCACAACTTATCATTCCCACGTCTTACTAAGTTATGGCCACACATTAGGACCTTGTTCCTATGCCTTACTAAGTTGTGGCCATGACTTCATTATCTCATTTCCACGGCTTACTGAGTCATGGCCACGCATTAGGATCTTGTTCCCATGCCTTACTAAATTGTGGCGGCACATTAGGATCCTGTTCCCAAACCTTACTAAGTTGTGGCCATAACTTAATTATCTCATTCCCACAACTTACTAAATCATGGTGTGGCCATGCATTGTTTTTACTTATATGGCATGTCACCAGCAGGGCTCTGTAGAACAATGATATGAGTTACGTGTAATTTGAAGGTTCTAATCTGCATTTCTGACCCTTTTCCTTCTGTTTCAATGTCAGGATTTGACCCAAAAATGGCAAAAATATAAAGAACGTTTTTTTTCTCTAGAAAACAAACCTATTCATACAGTAATAACTCTTCATCAAACAGAAATCGTATTCCAATTGATTAAGCTAAGTCAAACGCAGACTGAGGCAGTGATGTGGTTTTGAGTTAGGTACCCAGAGCCCAGCCAGGCCAGTGTGTTTCAGTTGTGGGAGAACAAGGTTCCACTTGTGGTTTAATGTTAGTAGATGACTCTTAGCGAGCGCATGGGTGCAGAGGGGGCAGACAGAACTCATTCATTCATGTCTTACCTTAATTTAAGCAGACAGCTCATCTGAGAACACATTTTCTTTCACAAAGCAAACATGTGGCATCAGCCCTGGACCCGGCGACCCTGTGGCCACAGCATGCTTGACCGGCGAGTGATGCAGAGCTATGAGCGCTGAGGGTCACCAAGCAGGGGGTGATTACTTTTCTGAGTCATGGAGGATCTGTCTAAGGTTCGCTGTCCTCATGCTCAGAGGAAGGCTATAATGCAGTAACACACAACTAAGAAAAGGAACAACAGCGAGCAGCAGTGCTGGAGTTAATAGCATATCTAAATGGTATGATGTATTGCTTTGATAAAGCTGTCATAGAAAAGAGTGTAGAGTTTAGAAAGAATTCTTGGGTGGTAAATAAATGTCTTTAAAATGCGTAGAACCATGACCATTAGTGGGTGCAGTGAGCATGATTGTGAATTGAGTGATGGTTAAAGCAATGGGAACTCATGCTTTTATTAATGGAGGTTGTTCTTTTGGGCAAATGCAGCATTAGGAGTCTTGCCCAAGGCCTCTTATTGGTATGACTGGTAAAAGTGGCCCATATCTAATTTCTCACCAAATCCGATTTTTTGTTTGGCTGTTCACAATATCTTTTAAAAGTGATCTGTATGCAACAGATCAGCTCCTAAACTGATCTGCATGCACAAAAGAACAGTCCTTCATGCTGCTTCACGTGGCTTATCCAGAGGTAAACAATCATGACTGCCTACGAACGCCAGTCGCTCCTGGACATTTCAGTTTCATCTTCGTCAGCATCACAGGAGCCATCATTAGGCTTCACTGACTGACAGCTGGGCTCATCATCCAGAATGTGTTTGAGCTTGCAGTAAAAAGAGCACATTATTCGGCCACGATCACTTCTTTGGTTTTTGTCCTCGCTCATGGCCGCGTTCTTTCAGAATCTCTTCAAACACAATGGGCTTTGATGAGTCTCTTCTAATATTTTGTACGGAAACATCAACTTAAATTTTTATGAGGTCCCAGCAGCATGAAATTATGATGAATGTTGAGCTGGATTGACATAAAAGTTGCATAAATTCCGATCTGGCTGTTGCATTCCCAGAGCAATTTCAGTGCCACATGTGAAAGCTTCTCAAATCGGAATTGAAAATGTCAGATTCAGTATGATTTTACTTTTCACACTGTCACACAGACAGCACATTTGTGGTACATATGAAGAAAAAGATCAGATTTGGGCCACTTTTACCTGCTGTGTGAACAAATAGGGGCCTAACAGGGCAGTGAATTACCAACTGCGCAATACCAACTACTTTTAGGTCATTTTCGGTTTCACGGGAGTTTTGCTGCTGCTTGTACTGTTTTATAACTTGACAGACGTGCATTATTGTTGTCATTCAGGCCTCCACAACAGAGATAAAGAGTCAGGTGCAGGTTTATTTGTGCAAACTCAGAATCAGATATAGGCAAGACCAAACCCAGATTATCTTTCAGAAAATCAATACTAACTGTACAAAAAACATAGGCCAGTACTTAGAAATAAAAAAGTCATAACCAGGGTAAGAGTTGCAAGTCAGGGCCAATACAAGGCTTCGTAAAAACAAAATTGAGCAAAACAGAGGGCTTATATACTCAAAATGGCAGCTGATTAGAGTCTAGAATCCTGGTGAGAGTGACCACTGCAGGCATGGAGGGGAACTCGCCAAAGTAGATGTGGCAATTATGCTGAATGTCAGTGTTAAATTGGTCATATTAAGGAAAACTAATTTAACTTTATTTAACTTAATTTTACTAATTTAACTTTATAACGTTTTTGGATATTTCCCCCAATTTTCTTCCCAATTAAGTTATATCCAGTTCCACCCCCAGTCACTCGATACCACTAGCACTGGGAGGGTGCAAGCTAACACAGGATTCCTCTGAGACCTGTGAAGCACCTTTTCAAACTTTGGAACAGCTGATTACACTCGGAGGAACCGCCAGATCTGTTACGTCAGCTAAAAGATGCTTGCACTGGCTAGCATCGTGCTGAGTGATGGGGGGAGATGGGGGACCATCTACCCACCCAGAGAGAGCGAGGCCAATTGCTCTCTCTTGGACTCCTGGCCATGGACGACTGTAGCATCATCAGGGATCGAATTCGCAGTCTGTTAACGATAGGGCCAAAGCTTAGACGGCTACACCCCTCATGAGCCCATTTAACTGACTATGAAAACCTCAGTTGCAAAAACAGCCCATTTTGAGTTCATTGTTTTTGTGATGTCATGAAAACCAGTGCATTTGCATATTTCCACCTATTCAGCCTATACCATTTCATTCCCATTCAAGCTGAAGTTTGAATCGAAGCTTCTTGAATGAGACAAGACATGGCACCCAATCAAAATAGAGCTTATTTATACATATCAGTCTTAAAGGCACAATAATAAAACAGCCTGTTTAATTCCAAGGGATGAATAGAGCTACAAAAATGTAAAAATAAATTATATATAATATATATTCATTATATATTCTGGTACATAAACTCACACATCCCATTTGTGGATGTCAGCGAAGAAAATAAAATGTGGAGAAATGTAGGATATGAGCTTTAACTGGTTTTACGTTAACATTTCTTATTATAATAATATTAAAGGGGAATTCCACCAGTTTTTTCAAAATTTCTGCATAATTTAGTGTTTGAGTAAACAGAATGTTTCAGAGAGGTTTGGTGTGAAGTGGTTCAGATGTCTTTACAGTGGTGGTGATGGAACCAGGGGTCACCATGACTACAACACAAATCTAGACATTTTATTTACTATCCAGAACCACCAGTGGACCTACATGTGTCTGAGTTTATATGGAATGTTGGTAAAATGGTAAATTAGTGGAAAATCACTTATTATGAAATTAATAAGTTTGCTTTGTCTTACAACATTCTGCATGTCCCCCTCCACTATTAATTGATTTAAAAATGAACATTTTAGACCAAAATCTTCTCAAAACTATCATAAAACAGTGTCTCAGACGTCAGGTAGTGAATTCATAGCCACATCATGTAGTAACTTTCTGTGAGGGAGCTTTTAGAGGTGGACATCTGGTTCCTGTCACCACCACCAAGTTTCTCCAGAACACAGCATTTCACACCAGACCACTCTGAATGACTTTGTTAACAAATAAACAAAGAACAAACTCTCTATATACATGGGGCCCTTGTGGCTCAGGGGCCCTAAGCGACTGTGGATATCGTTATTAGCAAGACCTCAAGGCTGATGGTCACAGAATCCTTATTGTAAAATGTGGCGTGCACCATACATGACCATAAATTATGTTGCACTGTCTGTACAGACTTTGCGATTTTACTTGCAACATCTTGTACAATAAACTTATAAAGGCCGCTCTTATCACACAGTCTGCAGTGGGCTTGATGCTATCCTGTTCTGCAAAAGCAGCGTAGAAAAAAATATCACTGTTTATTTGCGCGAGGCTCTCTAGAGCGAGCCTTACGATAAGATTACCCGATTGGAGCTGAGCGGATGGCAAGAAGAATTAAGGAAATCCTTCGACAGGTAGAAAAAGACAAAAAGAAACAAGAAAGATGCAAAAAAAATAAACCAAGCCAGCACAAAGCAAAAAAACAGATTAGAGACACGATGACACTGTAGATAAGACGGAGCGAGGGAGCGAGAAGGGAAGAAACAGTGAGTTTGAGAAAGAGCACAACGGCTGCATTAAGATACTGCAGGAATATCCCATTAGATATACTTAATGGATTACCGTCCTTTTGTCAATACGAGTGTTCAAATTCATAACCTCTCTGGAGAAGAAAGGGATTAGCCGTCGTTGCTAATTTGCAATTAGTCTCAGCCACGTGCCTCATTCTTGTTGCTTTGTTTTTTTTCCAGACAAATGAGAGAAGTTGAGTCAGGTTTCTCCTCCATACTGAAAATGAGAGGGTGATGCACCCCCAGAAACTTCAAATACAGGCAAGAAAAACATGGAAGTGAAATCTCGTAAAGGCCTGTGTGTGCACAGTGGGGATGATTGATTCATATTTTGTGAAAAGCGGCCATGCGTGGCCGAAAATGTGTCAGTGAAGCGTCCTCAAAATATCCTAATGGCTCCCCCAGCTGCTAAAAGCTCCCTAAGCCGATATGCTGTGGAGAATAACGTTTAGCTACAAAAACAGACTGACACTCGCTATTACAGAGCTCACCATTACAGCCCGCACAGAAACACGGCTCTATTAGACAGACATGGACACCATTCTGATAGGGTTCTATATGAAGTCACCCATACAAGAAAGGGTTAAGTCTAGGATTAGGCCCACAACATATAAGTGTTATATATATGTGTGTGTGTGTGTTTATAAATAAATGCATATGAGGTGTGGTATTATTACATAGCGGTGCTTCCATATATAGTACATATGGGCTAATTATGACTCTAATGTCGTATTACCATTATTTTAACATATAGGTACTATACATATATAACACAAATGAGACATAATAATTACATGTGGGTTCATATCTATAATCCATATTGGCCGTTATTATTACTTACAATTACTTACATATAGGTATATATGTAAGTATATGTAATATATGCAAATCATATACATATAATACATATGGGCCATTACAAATAGGGTGTTTTTTATATATAGATATGTTTTTGTAGATAGATAGATAGATAGATAGATAGATAGATAGATAGATAGATAGATAGATAGATAGATAGATAGATAGATAACACAGATGAGACATAATTATTACATTTAGGTTCATATCTATGATACATCTGGGCCATAGTATTACATATAAGTATGCATATATATGTAAGTATCTATATGTAATATATGTAATAGACGTTTATATACACAGTTTATATATATATATATATATATATATATATATATATATATATGTGTGTGTGTGTGTGTGTGTGTGTGTGTGTGTGTGTGTGTGTGTGTGTGTATATATATATATATATATATATATATATGTATATAATATTACATGTATTTATAAAGGTATACATATGATGTGCAAGTCATTTTGACCCTATATTACATTGAAAATAGTACAAAGACAACATATCAAACATTGAAAATGAGAAATTTCAGGGAAATTTCAGAGAAATTTCAGTAATATTAAATACATGTATATAATATTACATGTATTTATAAAGGTATACATATGATGTGCAAGTCATTTTGACCCTATATTACATTGAAAATAGTACAAAGACAACATATCAAACATTGAAAATGAGAAATTTCAGGGTTTTTTTTTTATACATGCCCATTTTGAATCTCATGCCATTGATGTATTTGATGCTGTAGTTACTTGTGTGTGCACTTCCAGTCCCAAGCACTTCAGGACCTGTTTGTCTTTCTTTTTATCTGCGGCGCCGTGTCTTTTGTCCACTCCAAAGTGGAGAAGTTAGTCAGTGCAGCAGACAACAGCTTCAGGGGAGTTTACTAATCACCCCATTTATCACCTGCTCGAACGCGTCCACCTCAAGGACCAGGTGCTGACCTCAGATCTGCCATGAAGCAGAGCTGTGAGCTAAAGCACTGCTATCTGCTGGTCAGCGATGCTAACGGACAGCTGCAGACCAAATTATGGCTTATTAGCTTCCTCACTATATGCTTTAAGCGATAGTTTGCTTCAGACTTCACACAGCTCCCCCAAGTCCAAAGGAGGTTGATCAGCCAAGACATGTTTGCTGTATGAGGTTAGCTTCTTTAGTTTTGCACTGGAAATACGAGCTAATGTTGCTAATGCATAATGCTAGTGATTGGACAAATGTATGTTGCATAGCTGGAAACAGTGTGAAAGCCTGTTTTGTAGCTCCAGTGCAAAACCAAAGAAGTGAACCTCAGGCAGCGAACATGTTAACTGATCAACTCTGTTGGAGTAACTGTGGGAAATGTGATCGTGTAACACAGTGATTAGCAGGCATCTCTCCTATGATTGAACTTAAAGGCTGTATTTGCTTTCAGATTTCCTCGGTTTGATGCCAGGGCCTCTGTTTAATCTTCCGTGTAAATCTGCCCTACTTTCATTCTTGCTGCAGCACAGAGGAGGATGGTTTCTCCTCTGAGTCTTGGTTCCTCTTAGTCTCCCGGGGCCTCCTGTCAGTGGTTCTCCAGCCCTTGTGTTTCCTGCAGAGCCCAGTTCCAACCACAGCCTGTTCCAGTTAATCAACCTCTTCCAAAGTCCTTGATTGGCTGGATCAGATGTGTTAGGGGTCAGTAAGGGGTGGGGAAGCTTATTAGATACAGGTTGGAACTCTGAAAGGTAGATCTCCAAGACCAGGGTTGGAGACCACAACGTAAAAAAAAGATCATTTACCTTTTAAATCTTGGTTCCTCTCAGTGGTTCTTCCTCATGTTTTAAGGAAGCTTCTCCTTTTGAGTGCTGGTTCCTCTCAGTGGTTCTTCTTCATGTTCTTAGGAAATTTCTCCTTTGGAGTTTTGATCCCCCTCGGTGGTTCCTTCTCATTTCTTAGGAACCTTCTTCTTTTGAGTGTTGAGTCCTCTCAGTGGTTCTTCATGTTCTTAGGAAGTTTCTCCTTAAGAGTGTTAGTTCCTGTCAGTGGTTCTTCCTCATGCTTTACTGTTTGAATCTTGGTTTGTCTCTGTGGTGCTTCGTCATGATTTTTGGAAGCTTCTCCTTTTGACTGTTGGATCCTCTTAGTGGTTCTTCCTCATGCTCTTGGAGAATTTCTCCTTTGGGGTTTTGGGTCTTCTCAGTGGTTCTTCCTCATGTTGTTTAAGGAGTTTTGCTGTTTAAGTCTTGGTTCCTCTCTGTAGTTTTTCCTCATGTTCTTAGGAAACATCTCATTTTGCATTTGGGATCTGTCATTTCTTTTCATGATAGTTTTTTCTTTGAGTTTTATTCTTTGGCTTTTCCTCATGTTCTTAGGTAGTTTTATCATTTGAGTATTGGTTCCTATCAGTGGTTCTTTCAGGGCATTTTCTATCTTCCTTAAGGTGCTGCACCCCATTTCTGGACAAGCAGCTTTGGGACAATCGCAGTTGTAGAAAGCATTGCATAGATACAATGGAACTGTATTGAAGACTATTGTAGGGCATATGTTTATCTTCTGTGAATATTATTATAAGGAGTACTTCAATTGCTTGTATAGAAATTGTTCAGCCTTCTCTATTATTTTTCTATTATTATTGTAGCCCTACTGATAGAGTGAATGAATGTGAGTAGGCTGGCTGGACAGTGGCCTTTGCGTCTGCTAATGCGTGGTTTGTGATCGGAGTAGTCTCACAACATGGCAGTAATGTGTAATTTCAAATGACACTGTGTGGATCGTTGGTCAGTTCAGCTCTCTCTGTTTGGGTGTGATTGGACAGGGTCATTATGGACATTATGTTGTTTACCCTGTGATGTGCTGCAGTTTGATGTTCTGCTGCACAAACATTTTGGTTCTGAATACTTTTATTTAACACTTTTGAAACACATCACAGTGTGTTGCTAAGCTGTTTCCCTTATTTGAGAACAAACTGGGGGAATTAGATTTTTACACCAAATCAATCCATACTCAAGTAAAAGTAATACTGCTTCTTTGGAATTGTGCCTTAAGGAAAAGTTAAGAAAAAGATTTGCTGTCCAACATTTATCAGCACAGGAAATGAAGATTGTTAGACACTATTCTTCTCTACTCATCACCTCTGATGAACAAGGACATTGCACCAATTTTTCAACATTTCTGCATAATTAAATGGTTCAGATGCAAACACAGTCATTCAGAGTGGTTTGGTGTAAAATGCTCTATTCTAGAGAAACTTAGAGTCAGAAATGTTCACAGTGGCGGTGATGGTGGTGATAGGAACCAGACATCCAGCTCTAAATGCTCCCTCACAGAAAGTGAAATGAAATGATTACAAATTCACTGCCTGATGTCTGAGACATATTTTTCTGAAAATATATGATGGAGAGGTACATAACCAAACAAAACAGTACTTAAAGGAAACTTGTTAATGTCATATTACCATTATTTTAACATATAGGTACTATACATATATAACACAAATGAGACGTAATTATTACATGTGGGTTCATATCTATAACCCATATCGGCCGTTATTATTACTTTTAATTACTTACATATACAGATATATGTAAGTAAATGTAATGTATGCAAATCATATACATATAATACATATGGGCCATGACAAATAGGGTGTTTATATATATAAATTTATATACATACTATAGTTCATCTATAATACATCTGGGCCATATTATTACATATAAGAATATATATATATGTAAGTATCTATATGAAATACATGCAAATTATATACATATAATACATAAAAAATAGGCATTTATATACATGTGTGTGTGTGTGTGTGTGTGTGTGTGTGTGCGTGCGTGCGTGCGTGCGTGCGTGTGTGTGTGTGTGTATACAGATTTCTGTAAAGAAATCTGAACTATTTCACACCAAACCTCTCAATGATTGAATTATACTATTATTTTGAAAAGTGGGTGCTTCAGTTGTTAAACGATAACACTTTTTCAGAAATAATCATGTTGTGCAGTTAGTTCAGTAAGTAGAGGCACCTGTTTGGCCTCACGCTGCAGGCAGTGCCCTGTTTGTGCTGTTTTATCTCTGCTTTGAAAAATCATTTTCGGCAGTAAGTATAATTACAGCTGTTCGATTTTTCCAATATGATTTGCTAATGACTTTACTGTTAGCGCTTGACGTGTGCTCGTATTGATCGCCAAGCGCTCCTTTAGCTTTCTGTTCAGAGTTTTCCATCATGCCATGTGATTGGGCGGTTGAAAGGTTGGTGTTGTGTGATTGGACATTGACCTCCCTGCCATTGTGGTCTTGATGGCGTGATTGGACGGTGGTGTCTCCTGCCAGTTGGTCTGGTTTGTGATTGGACGGTGACCTTCCTGGTCACCGAGTCTCAGCTGTGGTGTATTGCTTTTCCTGCGGATATTGATTCGGCGCTGGGCAGCAGTCAATGGACCGTCTCTGAGAGGTTTTGTATTCCTTTGTGGCGATGTGTGTGTCTCAGTGTCCGCGTCAATGTCACTCGTGCGGGTTTCTGAAACGTGACGTCGTACGGGGTCAGTTTTCTAATTTCAGAATGTTTTCTTTGTAAGCATGTTAACCCATTCATGTCTACTCAATCAAGGAACAATAACACAGGACTTGGGATTGGTCTAAAACAGGGGTTGGCAACATGCAGCTCTTTTACTGCCCTGTTGTGGCTCCGCAGCTGAATTCAATTATTTAGGTAAAAATAAAATAATCCTCCTTTACAGTAAAATAAAGCTCTGCTGATCGTTCGACACAGTTTAACAATAAATGGTCTTAAATGCTGGAGTTAATGTAGAGCTGCTAATTCATCCTTTAACCCTGAAGGTTGGTGCGAAGACTGTTGGTCATCATAGCAACACAGACAACAGTCTCACCTAGCTAGTAGCTAACAAAATGGCAAAGAGAGAGATTTAAGATGAACATCGATGCTTTAGGAGCCAATGTGCATTCATAATCATTCCAGCTGGTTTCCTGATATGTTTAATCTACAATGAGAAACGGACAAACACTAAAAATCACAAAGCTGAAGTCTTGGTGAAGGACATGTGTTCTGAGGATGTGAGTGAGGTCATTTCTTGACCTGTATAATGTTCATTTTGAATTTGAGACCTAATTTTTAAACACGTATCACATTGCCTGAAAAACACATTTTATATAAATATATATTGCTGCTGTCAGAACAAAACCTCCAAAATCTCAATTTTTTATGTTTTTCAGTTTTAGGTATAATTTGAAAGTACCTGTTATCCTTTACATTGTGTGTACATTTCATGATGAATGGACAAACAGCAATGGCAAAAAATGACTTGCAAAAAAATCTGGTTCCATTGACTTACATTACAAGTAAAGTAGGTTTTTTTTCTTCTCCTGTAACATTGCCATTTTGGAGATATGAGGTTTTGTTCCAACAGCAATGATATAAATATATAAACTATTCAGTTTAATGTCTCATTGCACTCTGAAATGAAAGCATAATACAAATAAGCAGTTGGAGTTCATGGAAATCATGGAATAAATGTATAGACCAAAATGTATTCTAAATACACTTTGACTCATCAAAGTAGCCACCTTTGGCAGATATAACAGCTGAACACCCTCGTGGCATTCTTTCTACAACAGAAATCAAATATTCTTCAGAAAGTTCTTCCCAAATCTGTTGCAGAAGTTCCCATAAATACATTCCACTCTTCTGTGCAGTTCATCCCCAACCAGCTCGATGGGGTTTTGGAGACTGTGCTTGCCACTCCATGTTTTCAAGCTTACAGTCTTGTTCTTTTTTCCTGAGGTAGTTCTGGCATAGCTTGGACTTATGTTTTGGGTTATTATCTTGTTGTAGGATGAACCCCTGACCAACTAGGCACATACCAGAGGGCATTGCATGGCTCTGCAGAATGCTGTGGTAGCCGTTTTGGTTCAGGGTACCTCTCACTCTGTACAAGTCACCGACCCTGGATTCAGCAAACCATCACACTTCCTTCATCCGTGATTGACAGTTGATTTCACATACTTTGGCACCATCCTTTCGTCTACTCGATGGCGTACAAAGAACCTGTGTGATGAACCGAAGATTTACAATTTTGATTCATCAGTCGATAATATCTTCTTCCACTCTTCAGTGGCCGTGTTTCATTTCAAGCTATTTTCACTGGAGTTGAATGACTTGAATTGCAATAAATAAGTGGAAAAATTGTTGGGGTTTTCTAAAACTTTTGACCGGTAAAACATATATATATATATATATATATATATATATATATATATATATATATATGTATATATACACATAGCTGTTGTCGGAACAAAACCTTGTATTTTCAAAATGGTAAGATGACTTCACTTTTAATGTAAGTCCATGGAACCAGACTTTTTTCAAAGTAATTTTGTGTCATTTCTGTTGGTCTATTCATCATGAAATTTACACACAATGTAATAAAAAATGGGTAGTTTAGAACACACACACACACACACATATATATATATATATATATATATATATATATATATATATATATATATATATATATATATATATATATGCCATTGAGACCTAATTATGTTGAGCCAGACCTTTCTTTTAATATTTAAAGTATTATATCTGGTTTTACAGGGTGACCCGTAGCAGTGTACACATCTCCTGACTTTGTTGTCTGTCTGGTTGAATGTACACTTCACGACTTTTAAAATCTCAACAGATTTCTGAAACAGAAAGCATCACACGCTTAACATCAGTTTGTCACAGAATTTCTTGTCTTTTTGTTGTGAAGCGCTCAGACTAGGTGACAGTGCAAAGAGAGAGAAGTACACATATAATGAGTTTGGGGTACAAATGGGAACTCAAACTCCCAGATAAATGCCAAACATGTTTGATAATATTGGAGGGTCTCCAATCACTTCAGAGGGGCTAAAAATAAACCTCACTTATTGACTATACAATTTGCTCAATTTGAAACTTCAGATATGGGCATTCCTGGTCCAATAGAAAGTGGTCTAGATTGCTTTGGTGAACATGAAGCTAAGTGGTAAAGCTAAATCTACCCAGAGGATTAACATACAGCTGCTTAATGCTAATGAAAACACAGAACTTCCTTGAAAAGTAACAGTGAAAGTCAAATATTACTTTAGGAAAACTTCTGACAGGCAGTGAGCTCTGGAGCTGAAATGCTGTTTCTGATGAAGATCTTTAATAAAGCAGACAGAAAATAAGGCTTTTCCTCTCTAAGGCCAAACGCCTTGTACTGTAGCATCAAGCCACTCTCTCTCTCTCTCGCTCTCTCTCTCTCTCTCTCTCTCTCGCTCTCTCTGATCTCTGTTCCAACTCCCTCTTCATGTCTCTTTCTCTTTCAACTCTGTCCATTTTCTCGATCATCCTTTTTTTGCCATTCCCAGTTATATCTGGCTCTTTTTTCTCCCTTTTTGTCCCCCTCTCTCTCTCTTTCTTTCTCTGTTCTCTACCTGTTTCTCTCTCCCTCTCCCTCTTTTCTCTTCATCGCTCTCTCTCCACTCACTGCTTGTTTCACTCTCTCACTTGATCTCTCTTCTCTTGGACACTCTTCTCTTTCTCTCACTCTCTCTCCTCTCTGTCTTTCTTTTTTCTTTTTCTCTCTCTCATTTCTGTCTTTCTTTTGTCTCCCTCTCATTTCTGTCTCTTTTTCTTTCTCTCTTTCCTCTTTCTGTCTTTCTCTTTTTTCTTTCTTTCTCTTTTCTGTCTATCTATTTCTTCTCTCTCTCTCTCTCTCTCTCTCTCTCTCTCTCTCTCTCTCTCTCTCTCTCTCTCTCTGTGGTATTTCTGGGCAGTAGTTCTGTAGTTTGGTGCCAGAAGGCCATCTTTCAGATTGAGATACGCAGCGTTTTAAAGTCAGACCCCTGGACTGATTTACTGATGGGGGGATGCAGTGTGTGGGTGGAGGGACGCTTTTTTAATACGCTAATCTCAGGCTCATTTTTACAATGGACCAAACCTCTGAGATGGACAGATAAACGGACCTCTATCAGTCCGAGTTTCTTTCACAGCATGATTCAGAGCGATAGATAGACCACCGATCTGACACGCTGATTAAGCAGCTTTCAGAGAGAGAGAAAGGGAAGGAGGGGGAGGGAGAGGGACGGAGGGAGAGAGAAGAAGGAATGGAGGGAAAAGGTAGTAAGAGAGGCAGAAAGAGGGAAGAGAGGGGGATGAGAGAGAACAAGACGAATAGGACAAAGAGAAAGAGAAAGTCTTGACTCTGATCGTGTCATCAGTGACTTCTAGCTGTACATATGGCTTCGATTGATTGATTGATCGATAAGTGGGTGGGGGAGGAGAAGCGCTCCAGTGGATAGAAACCAACCCGTGTACAGTAGAAGACGGATGGTATTTACACACTTAACCAGCATGAAGAAGCATCCTCAGAGTGACTGATCAGGCAACACATCTCAGTAAGAAATGATCCTATTGGTTGGAAACAAACCAGCATAACGATCTATTGATTGACTGATTCTCTGTGAAGCAGTCAGCCAGGCACAACCTAACACATTTTGCTTTTTGCTAATTAGCTTTATATGAAGCAACGTTTCATATCTGTGCCACAAATGAAAACTTTAACGAGCACTATACCATTCTGGAGAACAACTGTTGATATTTGTACTCAACAGCAAAACAAGCACACCCCTCCCTTCAATAATTCAGAAGCCTCCACCCCACCCCACCCCAAATTTGTGGACACACATTGCTGAGGCCAACAAGCCTTTCAGATGTTTGTGGCCATAAAACCCTTCACAAACCTTACACACAAATACCATGATATAACGTTCGAGTGGACAATGACACAGCACGTAATGTAGTTAACGTTAGCTCAGTAGTTGGTTAGCAAACTGTCTCTACAGTTGCTGCTGTGAAGCTGACCACTTGTTATTGTTATATTTCGCAAACCAGACAAAACAATACTGACCTACTGATTATGTGAAACAGCAAAAATCCCTGTCCAGCACGAGTGACCTCCTCACCCGTTTTCAGGTATTTCAAATCTCAATGAAGTTTCTTTTTCACCAGCTTCTTGACTTTTCCCACTCCACCTTAAATTATGCACGCGTATTGTGTGGGCGGTCACTGGGGAGGGCAAAGCAAAATGTAGGTAGGGCGGGACGACAAAAAAACCAGAGAAGCTCAGATTACAGCCGTTGTGACTTCTTTCTCTGCTCAGGACAAAGTTACTCCACCTTGTCTTTACATAGAAAGTAGATGTTTGCTGTTATATTAATGTTTAAAATGTCAAATATATCACCAATATTTATGCCACAGCCATCCATAAGTGTGATCCCAAGAGGAAGAATGTCCAGCTGTGTGAGGTAAAGAGCCCTGACTAGACGGGAACATGAGTATAAAAAACAAGTTCATTTTATTTATCAAACAGAGATGCAGAGCTAAAAAAATGATGAAAACCTTTGACTTAACTAAGACGTCTGAGTTGTGTAAACTCTTGTGTCCTCAAGTTGAGTCAACTCAACTCATTTAATCAGTGGCAATATCATTTTGAGTTGAGCTGACCTCTCATTTTTAACAGTGTATGAAAGATTTTCTTTTGATAAAATTGAAGAAAGTAGCATCACTGAATCAGTATAAACAAGCTAAAATGTGGTGTACATGTGCGGCTGCAGGTAAGAGTGGGTGATGTGGAAAAAAATAGTGCATCCTTTAGAGGCCGATAATGTCATGTATGACACCAAAGAATGTCTTACATGAAGGAATAAATCTCCAATGCTGCATGCTAGAGACTTACTTTGTCTTTCCCAGAAAGGGTAGTGTTGTGCTGTTTCAATGAGGGCTCCAGTGTGATCGTATCCCTTTCAAAAGCTTTGTAATTCAGGCTTAAATTACACTGCCTTCTTGGAGACCTTGTAAAATAAATCCATAATGACAAATCCAACACTGAACGTTGTCTGTGATTATTTGTCTATTTCTCTGTATTGAAAAGTGGTATTGTTAGCATGGCTGTTAGCTGTCCACTAACGTCCACTAGCGGTTGAGTTTGTCAGCCAATCGTTGGCTGTGTTCTTGACTTGTCAACCAATCAGAAGCTGTGTTCCTGACTTGTTGACCAATGAAAGGCTGCGTTCCTGACTTGTCGACCAATCAGAGACTGAGTTCCTGACTTGTCGGCTAGAAGTTCTAGAAATCCAATTAAGAAATCGGATAGGCTGGATTTTAGCTCAGTGTTCAGATTTCTCAGTGCATGTGAAGTCTTTCTCTGATTTCTTTTGGAATTCTCAGTCTGCACATGTGGGAAAACTGAAAATAGGCGAGGTACTGAAGTAGCATTGCCACAAGATGTTAGCAAAACACTTTTAGAGACTACATGCTTGACAAAATGAAGGACTTAAATGTTCTTCATTTTCTAGGTGATGTATGTTCATATTTTCAGGTAAAGTTGTCCGGTGTTTAAAGGAAAAAGCCGCAACATGAAGTTTGAGTTTTGCATTATGTTTGCGTCATGTCTTCTGTGAGACGTCTGATTACTGACTCATGTAGATGCAGAGTTTCAAATGATCTGATTAGTCAAGTGTATGTAAACGCGTTGATTGGAATACAGCCAAAATCTGATTTTCTGCAGTTATCGGATTAATAAATCCATGTAAACACACTCAATACTTGAAAGCCAGAGACATTATGTTGGATTTGGCGGGAGTTTTTCAGGCCACATCCTACGTCTTTACATATTATGTCTTTACATGTTAACATCGCATGCACAGAATCAAAAAGCAGGTCCAGCTCGATGTTTAGGTCCCAAATTTTTACAAAGTTTTGACTGAGTTCTTTGTAAATTTCTCCTTTCATCATCAGATTTATCTGCTCGGGGAAGGGGTCCGAAGCACAACCCACACTACAAAATGTTCTTCCATGCATTGTGTGCAGTTCCACAGTTCTACCAGAGAGGTCTCCAAATCTCTCAAACTTACATAGTGTAGCTTTGTGATGTAACATCATCTATACTGTTGAGCATAAAGGTGCCCAGTAGGGTTCTTTGGAGTGATGACATTGAAGAACATTTCCCGAAGAACCTTTCGTAAAAGAAACATGAGTAAATAAAATTTAAAATTTAAATCAAATAAAGGTTTTATACCAATTAAAGGTTTTTCCTGGAACTGTACATCAGTCGATAAATGTTAGGTTGAAGAAAGCTGGAGTATTCCTTTAAGACAGATCTAGTCCCACAGTTTGAAGCAGCAAAAGGAGGAGATGGGGAGGGCTGAGTAGAGAGTGAGTGAATGAGGGAGAGGAGACACAAAGTGGAAGAGAAGAGCGGAGAAGGTAGGTGGGGCGTTGACCTGGTTTTCTCAGACAGAATGAGCTCAGAACAAAGAGGGAATGCTAAAGAGATGTTTTAGATCCAGCCGAAGTCCCGCACTGACACCCAGACAAATTATACACACCACTTCTCGGCAGCTTCAGCAGCGAACAGCAACATCACCTTTCTCAAACTATCAGGACAGAAAGATCACAGACGGATGCTCAACATATCTACATGCTTATTATTTATGCCTTTGTCACTGTAACCTTACGCGTTGCATTCTTTCTGTCTTTTTGTTTCTCTCGGCAGCATCAAACATTCCCTCCGATCTGACAGTGAATCACAAACAACATAAAAGATTGAACGGGAAAAAACCCAGAAGAGTCTCTGCAGCCCACGACGTCCCGCAGGAACTACATAACCCAGAATTCAACTCTGCTCTGACTTGGGTTTTGAGGCTCTAGCTTAAAAACAAACTCTTTGAATGCTGTTTCAAAGTTCCAGAAAATATCCCTGCTATGCTTTTCTGAGCTACATGGCTAAATATAACCCAGCCGATTACAAGCGGAAGGATATTCCAGACATCTGAGTGATTTGGCATTTCACCATGACAAGGACTGTGGGGCCTCAAAAACGTCTTTCATGAAAAACAAAAGTATGTGAAAGAACACAGTTTGCAATCACACATTTGATCCCCTTTCTTTTTGTCTCCTCTGCTTCATCCTTGCTGCGGAACCTAGGAGGATGGATGTGGCTTACAAATCTTTGGGTGTGGAAGCCATTAAACAGTCTAATTAAATCAGTAAGTGGTCCACTAGAGAGACCCTCAACTCCCTATTGGCCCAGTTCCTCAGAAATATAAACAAGGCCTCTCCTCTGATTGGGTACCTGAGGGAACTGGAAAAAAAAGAAAGGGAAAAAGGGTGGACAGTCCGCTCAGGCGCCATCCGACTGGTAAGGGCGGTGAGGGCCGTGCCGTCGTGGGCCGAGATTTCGGAGGGGGTCTTGGGAGTGCGATGCGGATTGGAGGATGTCGGGGGACTGGGATGAAGACATGTGCAAGAAGGCGCTGGTGCTGGTGGAGGAGCTGTGCTTTCGCTCCGGAGGATACAGCCAGAGTGCCAGCTGCCAGGAGTTCAGCTACATGATGAGAGGACGCAACAGCCAGATAGACTCAGGTACCTGCACTTTACTGCAGTACACAAGAAACAGCACCTGTTTACTGTGATCCACAACAACAGATGAATAAATTACACATAGTATTTTCCCACCAAGTCTCTCAAGCCAGACGTTTGGTCATTGTGACAAAGCGTACTCCTAAAAAAAAAAAAAAGGTTCTTCAAGGGTTCTTTAGCAAAGACAGTAATTCTGTACAGAACAATAAACACTAAAAGAACCATTTGCATGCTTAAATGGTTCTTTGTATTGTGAAATGGGTATTCAGTTGATGGAAAAAGTGTTGGAAATAGTTATATATAGCACCAATAGGGTTCTTCCAATGTTATAAGCTTGATATGGTAATAATAAAAGAACTATTTTTGGTGCTATATAGAACCATGAAGACTCAAAGAACCAGTTGCATGCTTTAAGGGCTCTTTGCATGGTGAAATAGTTCTTCAGATTGATGGAGAAAGTGTTATAAAATGGCTCTATACAGCACCAAAATGTGTTCTTCTAATGTTACAACCTTGACATCATAATAATAAAAGAACTCGTTTTGGTGTTACATAAAACCATGAAGACTCAAAGAACCATTTTTATGATTGAAGGGGAATGTGTTGTGTATGGTTCTGTGTAAAACCTTTTTGATAACGTTTCTATATTGCACCTTAAAGGGTTCTTCTATTGCTACAAGCTTGACATAGTTAACAATAGCAGAACCCTTTTGGTGCTATATTGAAACATTTTCATAAACAACACATTTTTCGTTGATCTGAAGAACCATTTCACCATGCAAAAGAACAACTAATGGTATTCATGGTTCTTTAAAAAAAGAGCCGTGGAAGAACCATCTTCTTAAAGAGTGTAGTCCTGTCCCAGAAGGCACCCTAAGACCTCCACATCAGGTTATGCATATAGCGTAGCTGGTTGAATTATGTTACTGCGCTCGTTTTGTTGATCTATGGTGACTCAATCCGGATTACAAGCATAATGCAGATGAATGACAATGTCAAATAAATAAGGATATGCATTGGAACTCACACCAAAATATGTTCTTCCATGCTGTATTAATAGCTTTAATCAAAACCCATTCACTCTGATCCTAGCCTGCATCTCAAAGAGTTTTAAGGTTGCATGAAGAGTGATAGAGTGTGCACCTCTTTAAACAGCAAAATAAGAAATTGGACACCCTATGGCCTCAAAGTTTATGCACAAATGAGGACTGTAGGACCACAAGACAGGTCTACTTTGGTAGGTTTTTTCCCTCAATACAGTCAAGAACTGACTGCTCTTGTTCTGAAGGGCTCCAAGCAGCATAATTGACACAGTTCCAATAGTGGCCATCTTGTGGTATGTCCGGATGGTGCTCGGTTTTACCACATTTGAACAGCTTCTGCCCATGTTCATATACACTCTGTGATACCAGACCAAACTGGTTTAGGTCCATCCCATCACATACATACATTGCTCATAGGTTAAAATGATCAGTTTGCCGATGATGACCAGAATGCAAAGTAATGGTAGTTCCGATTTGATGACATGACTTATCTTCCGACTTAAAGAGGTGATGATGACTGTATGCACCATTCCATACATGCAAATGAGGACTGCAGGGCCACACCTGCACTAAAACAGGTCTTGTCTGGTAGGTTATGTCGCTCAATACAGCCATGAACTGCCTACTCTTGTTCTGAAGGCAGCATAACTGACAAGATTACACTAGTTGTGGCCATCTTATGGTATGGTCAGATGGTTCTCATACACTTGTGAGTTTTACTGCATTTGAACGGCTGACAATGTCCTAAATTTATGTGGCATATTCCATGTTCACACACATTCATATCTAACTGGTTTAGGTCCAGTGCAGTGCACGAACACATTGCTCATATGATAAAATTTGCAGTTTGCCCATGACCGCCTGAACAGAAAGTACTGGAAGTTCCAATTTGATAATGTGACTTATTTTAAGAGGTGATGATGACTGTCTGAATGCAACGAATAGCGTACAATATCAGACACTCAGTGTAGCTCAGGTGGACTGCATATCCTTAGCTGAAACTACATAACTTTTTCTGGGCAAAACGAGATTTCCCACTAAAAAAAGGACACATTTTGTCATTAAAGTAAATCCAAAACATCTTGGAGCTTTATTCACCTGTGGTCATCTAAACAGCTTAACTGATAATAATGGTAAGTCATAGCTGTTGTACTGCAGCAGTGTACTTATCACACACTTATGAAAGATTTAAAGCTTTTTATTTTGTATACAGGCAGTTTGTGCTGCAAACAGAAATGCTGGTTTTCTCCCTTTCAATGACGCACACTACAGCTGCTTGAGAGCTTACAGGCTTCCCCTTGTGGAGAATCTTCAACCAGCTAAAAATGTAGGTCTGTGAAGTGCTTTGCATCTAAAAACACTAGCCATGTTTACATGCAGCCTGATAATGTGAAAAATTTGACTAACATCACAATCGGAATAGAAATTGTCCATGTACACACCTCAATCGGAATAGACTAGGCAGGTTAAGCCATTCAGAATACAATTTATGTCTGAGCAGAAACTGGTCTGCAGAGGAGACAAAGTTTATGCTCTGATCTTTAAAAGCTGGTGGGACGGACATCCTTCTTATGTGTCGCGGAATACAATGTCTTCCTCTTGGCCTTCTTTAATAAGTACATGTGAAGTATCTTGAGTCTGACATCATTTTTAAATAAATAAAAACAAGCACTGCTTACTGCTGCTCATCTCACTATGACTGGATTCATGTGAAGCTCGTCATGGTAACGTCTACACTAAGTACTAAACAGAGATTTTCCATCAGATTGTTGAGTAGAATGTGCAAATAAACACCTCAGTCTTAACATATATTCAGAATGTATTCAATCTGATTGGCAAGCCTTTTTTAAAATGTGTAAAAAAGCACTGAAGACAAAATCTTGGTCATCCTGATGTGAAACAAGCTTCTCCCAACTAAATTCTTCATTCAAATGCATGAACAGTACTAATAAGGAATAAAGGTTAACAGGGACCAGTTATCAATTACTGCAGATGTGATCATGCTATCTTTGTAAGAGGACCTTGCAAATGAGCAAGTCAAAAGGCAGCACTGTAGATGCCGCAGTAGAAAGCATTAGATTGGTGGATTTCTAAAAGCAGGCAGTTCCCTTGATTGAGCTTTGCCATTTGTTTGCATTGGCAGGGTGAGTGCTGCAGTTATTTAGGCCATCCTGTTTACAGAGATGAATTCATTACTGTTGCTGAGTCACTGAATCTGAAAATGCCTGTGTTTAAATGTAAATATAAAAGTCTGCAACTTGAAATATAGCATACTTGATAAAGAACAACAGAAGAGAAAGCAAGTGCTTTTCCATGTTGTGTTCTGAACCCTAGAAAAGGCCAGAAACAGGCAACCGTAATGAAAATAATTCAATCAAACCAGTGACAGTCATGGCCAACTGAGCAGAGACCTGGGCTATATAGGCCATGATAACAGGGAAAGAAACGCTTCACTGAAGAGAAACCAGTCAGGCTACAGTGAAAGACTGATGACATTTTACCCACCTAAGCGGCATGAAGAAGTGTCCTCGGGGTGACTGATGAAGAAGTGATCCTATTGGACACAGAGGCAGAAACCTGATGGTGAAATGATCTGAAACAGAATCAGAATTGGCTTATTGACCAAGTAAGATATCACTTGTAAGGGATTTGCCTTGGCAGAAGCTTACATTAAGTTAGATACAGTAACAAGTAGATAATTTAAAAATAAAAACCTGGTTCCAAAAAAGTATGCTGTGCAAAATGTAAATAAAGACTGAATGCGATGATGTACAAATCATTTACACCCTAAATTTAATGGTAAAAGTACAAAGACATATCAACATATGAAACGTTAAAACTGAGAAATTGTATTGCTTTATGAAAAATAGATACCCTTTTGAGTTTGATGCCAACAGCATGTTTCAAAAAAGTTGGGACAAGGGCAACAAAAGACTGGTAAAGTCTGTAATGCTGGAAAAAACACTTGGTGGTTAATTGGCAACAAGTCAGCAACATGACTGGGTATAAAAGAACATCTCAGAGAGGCTGAGTCTTTCAGAAGTAAAGATGAGGAGGGATTCGCCACTTTGTGTATGAGCAAGTAGTGCAACAATTCAAGAATAACATTTCTCAACATCCATCCATCCATTGTCTAAGCCGCTTCTCCATCAGGGTCGCGGGGGGCGGGTGCTGGAGCCTATCCCAGCAGTCTTTGGGCAGAAGGCAGGATACACCCTGGACAGGTCGCCAGTCCATCGCAGGGCAGACAGACACTCACACACCTAGGGGCAATTTAGCATGTCCAATTGGCCTAACTGCATGTCTTTGGACTGTGGGAGGAAACCCACGCAGACACAGCACAGAACATGCAAACTCCACACAGAGAGGACCCTGGTCGCCCGGCCGGGGAATCGAACCCAGGCCCTCCTTGCTGTGAGGCGACATCGCTACCCACCACGCCATAATATCATTCAAAGATTTAGAAGAATCTGGAGAAATCTCTGTATGAAAGGGACGAGGCCAAAACCAGTATTTGCTAGTTATAATCTTTGAGCAGTCAGGCGGCAATACATTACAAACAGACATGATTCTGTAGTGAAAATCACTGCATGGGCTCAGAAACAATTCTGAAAACCACTGTCTGTGAAAACGGTTTGTCGCTGCATACACAAATGCAAAAAAAAAAATAATAATAAAATAAAAAAGCAAAATTTGGACATCGAGGACATATTGGCTGACCAAGTATATCTTGTGTAAGTGGGTAATTGTGTATATTTGGTTTTTACCTAAGCAGGTTTTAGGGGACTGTGTCTGAGCTGAATGCTAAGACGGTGACTGGAGCTAGCTGAGGGTCCAGGAGGGAAGCGCTGTGTTAATTAGCCAGAATCGGGGGGATAGCAGGTGGAGACTCTTTCATATGCACAGTAGAGCCCCATATGTGCTCTGTTTTGCTGCAAGGCACTAGCAGTGTCGAATACGTTGTAATGAGGACAGAAAAAACCTGCTATTTCAGCGAGCCTCTTAATCAGCCAGGGTCAGCTCATCAGCTTCACTTCAGTCTGAAACGTAAAGCTGAGGAAAGAGTGGTATCGAAGCTGGTGTGGCTAACAAGATTAGTTAACAACTCAGCAACAATAGGACAGAGTCTGATGGCTAAGGTATGCGGTTAGCATGATGCTAATTGGAGGGGTATAAGGCACATAGCCTACTGTAGCTAAGAATTAGCTAACAAGTACTAAGCAAACTTCTGACACCAAACATGTCTTGGCTGATTTATTACATTTGGGTTAAGGAAGTAAACTGGAACTGCTTGTTTCAATCATGGTTTTAATAAGGCCTCATCCACTTAGCATCACCATTTCCTCTACAAGCATCCCTAGCACTCCATTTAATTTAATAGCTCAAATGAGGGTGATAGTTGAGTCCTTCACTGCAAAAAAATTGCGTCTTTTCAAATAAAATTATCTTATAGTCAATAAATGTAGTATTTCTCCTGGTGAGGTTGTTGTAAGCATAATTTAAGATTAATTATTTAATTTACAGATTGTTTTGCTTGTTTTATTGGCAAATATTTTGTTCATTTAAGAAATGTGCTTGAAACCAGGAAAATTTCTACAAGTATAGTGAGATCATTTTACTTTAAATGATCTAAAATATGTAAATACTGTCTAGAAATTTGGTAAATAATCTTATAATAAGTGAATTTACATCTCAAAACGGGAAATATTAGATATATCGACTAGATTTAAGACCATTTTAATTGAAAAGATACCATTTTTTGCAGCGTTGGAAGAGACAGCTGCAAAGGCTGAACAAAAATGGACTTCCACAGCAGAACTTGTTACTGCATTTCCCTTTTAAACCTGAAAATAATGACTGCTGAAACAGATTCATAACTGGCTAGTTAGCATGCTAAAGGCTTCATGGCTATAAACAATAAAAAGTTTGTACACCACAGTTTTAAACTAAAGCTTATAGTCAGACAAAACAATGATTCACAAAATGTATGTGTTATGCTTACATTGCAAAAAATAATATCTTGTCAAGTGAAATGATCATAAATCTAATCAATATATCCAATTTCTTTTTTGAGATGGTTGTGAACTTATTATAAGATTATCTTGCTTATTTCTAGACATTTTGTTAGCTGTTTTAAGTAAAATGATCTCACTATACTGGCAGATAATTTTGCTGGTTTGCACACTTCTTAAAGCAAGCGACATTATCTGCCAACACAGTGAGATGATTTTATTTAATAAAATCATTTAAAACCAGTAAAACATGTTAAATAACGTTAAAATAAACTTACAACAATCTTAACAGGAAAATAATTGGACATATCAACTGGATTTAAGATCATTTTATTTAACAAGATACTATTTTTTGCAATGTAAACATTAGCATGGCTAGCCACTTAGCTCCCTGAGGCTAACCGACCTCTTCTCTAATGTAGACGTGACTCAAATCCGAGTGCTGAGCTGAACTTGGCCAGAACCTGTTAAAAAAGTACTGAAACAGGACCTAGTTTTGTGTTTTTTGCAGATTCGTCACTCTATTGTAGATCTGAAAGCGCTGAGTGGATCACAGTGGCTCCAGCATTGATGAGTGAATCATGCCGTGGAGAAGTCTGTGGGACAGTTCTGAATGAGGTTCAAACCTGAACGTCCCAGAAATAGTAGTGCACGTAAATAAAACAGAAGGAGAGCTGTAGTGTCTGCGCTGTTAGGGTCGTTTTACTTCACTGAAATAATGACCGAGGTTGAAGTAAACCTGGCTGCCAAAAACAGCTTGAGTGGAAAAGAATGAGGCCCAAAAACTCCTCCAGCACTGAGTTACCTAAAAAACCTGTCATGTCCGTTTAGCATCTGTCAGGATAGAAGCTGAAGACTTTTAGACTCTATTCTTCTCGTTGTGGATTCTATTCTTCTCATAAGACTTAAGCCCTGTCGGAGCTGGATTAGTTTAGCTGGGGAGGTGCTGTAATTTGAGTGATTAGACAAGATCAGTGATTTTAATCCAGCTTTTGTGCACAGCAGTCAACTGTTTGTATCTCGCTGCGATGAGGATACAGTGTTACCTAAACAGTAAAGTTACTGCAGATTCTAAAAATATATTACTCCACTCTAAAACAAGTACATATGGATCTCTACTAGACCCAAATGATTCTAAAGTTCAGAAAGTGCTATTATTATTAATTTAAACAGTTCCAATCCTGAAATCAAGGAGTGCTGCAGCCTCCTCATCACTCCACTGTCTGTGATTCTGGCTTTGAATTACTCAGTAACTACTGTAATTTATTGAGTATCTACTACGAATTATTCAGTAACTACTATGAATTTTTAGGTATCCACTATCAATTAATCAGTAGCTACTATTAATTATTTAGCATCTAATATGAATTATCTGGTATCTACTGTGAATTAATTAGTATCTACTATGAATTATTTAGTATCTTCTATAATTGATTCAGTAATTACTATGAATTATTCAGTATCTACTATGAATTATTCAGTATCTACTATTAATTATTCACTACTAATGTAATTATTCAGTATCTTCTATTAATTATTCAGTACCTACTTGGAATTATGCTGTATCTACTATAAATTATTCAGTATCTACTATTAATTATTTAGTATCTGCTAAAATGTATTCATTAACTACTTTGAATTATTCAGTATCTACTATAATTATTCAGTAACTACTATAATTGTTCAATATCTTCTATTAATTATTCAGTATCTAGTTGGAATTATTCAGTATCTACTATAAATTATTCAGTATCTAATATTAATTATTCAGTATCTACTGTACATTAATTAGTATCTGCTAGAATTTATTCAGTAACTACTATGAATTATTTTGTGTCTACTATAATTATTCAGTATCTTCTATTAATTATTCTATATCTACTTGGAATTGTTCAATATCTACTATAAATTATTCCGTATCTATTATTAATTATTCAGTAACTACTATAATTTATTCAGTAGCTACTATGAATTCATTTGTATCTACTATGAATTAATCAGAATGTACTATGAATGATTCTGTATATAGTATAATTATTCAGTAGCTACTATGAATTAATTTGTATCTACTATAAATTAAGTATCTACTATAATTTAATCTAGTATTAATGAATTAATTAGTGTCTACTATGAATTATTCAGTATGTTCTATGAATTATTCTGTTTCTACTATAATTATTCAGTTACTACTATAATTATTCAGTATCTTCTATTAATTATTCAGTATCCACTTGGAATTACTCAGTATCTACTATTAATTATTCAGTATCTACTATGAATTATTCAGTAACTACTATAATTATTCAGTATCTACAATAATTTGTTCAATATCTACTATGAATTAATAAGTATCTACTATGAATTATTCAGTCTGTACTATGAATTATTTTGTATCTGCTATAATTATTCAGTAACTACTCTAATTATTCAGTATCTACTATTAATTATTCAATATCTACTTGTAATTATTCAGTATCTCCTATAAAGTATTCAGAATCTACTATGAATTAGCCATTATCTACTATAATTTATTTAGTATCTACTATGAATTATTCAGTATCTGCTATGAATTATTTAATATTGACTATGAAATATTCAGTATGTACTCTGACACCATTGCATAGGTCCTATAGTTCTGAGTTTTGAGATGACTGTGTTCATTTAGTCATGCAGTAACTTACAGTAAGCTTACATTACTTACTGGCTGCATTAGCTTCACAGCTCCAGTGCTTAAGGAGCAAACATGTCTTAGCTGATTGACTATGTTTGAGGTAAGAGGGAAAATGTAACTTAAATTATTTTAATTAATCATTTAATTAGTCTCTTAAGCCCTGTCCCCACTTGGTCGCTAAGTGTTCACTGCTGTCTGGTTGTTTTGCTCCACATTCACATACTCTTTCTTCCTCTATCTATCTCTCTCTCTCTCTCTCTCTCTGTCTCTCACCCACACCTGCTGTCTTTATTTCCCTCTCCATCACTGTCCACTTGTTTTCTCCTGCTGCTTTCTTTCTGTCTAGTAGGCTGCCTTTATTAACCCCTCAACTGCTCTATCTCTCCTTTTCCTCTCTTTTACTGAGTGCAGTAAATGCGTTATCTTCACCAGTCAGCCAGTGTGTCTGATTCTACATGTACACCAATCTGTTAGCTCTCTCTCTCTCTCTCTCCCTCTCACACCCATTCCTATTACTCCTTCTCTCTCTACTCTCTCTCTGTCCTTCCCTCTACTCTCTCTCTTTCTCTCTTCTGTCCCTTTGCCTCTCTTTTCTCTACCTTCCCCCTCTTTTCCCTCTCAGTCATCTCCCTCCGTCCGGCTCCTTCCTTTTCCTCTTCCTCTTTCCGTATCTCTCTCCCCCTCACTTCCCATTTTCTCTTCCTCACTCATTCTTCCTCCTCCCTCCACCTCTCCTCTTTTCTGTCGGCATCTGGTTTCTCTCAGTGACAGATCAGTCCTCCCCATCTTTCTCTCCTCCATCCCTCCACCTCTCCACCCTGCGCTCTGATCATATCTTTTGAACAAGTGCTGATTAATGACATACACAGTGTGATGAATAATTCACCAAAGAGAGGAGGAGAGGAGGGAGGCAGTGGAAAAGGACAGAGAGAGAGGGAGAGGATAAAGAAGGAGGGAAAGAAAACAGAAAGGACAAATAGATTAATATGTAGGAACGCTGATATGGAAATGCATATTTCTCTCTCTCTGTCTTTCTCCTCTCTTTTGTTTATTCTCTTATTCTCCTATACTTTTCTTTCACCTCTCTTTACCCCACGCTCTCTCTTTCTCTCTCTCCCCCTGCACATCTTTCTCCCCTCCCTGTCCTCCTCTTCCTCCTTTGCTCTTTCTCCTTTCCCCACTTCTTTCTCTTTTTCTCTCTCTGTCCTTTGCACTTTCTCCTCTCTCCTTTTTCCTCCCCCACTTCTTTCTCTCTCTGTGTCCCTTTCTCTTTCTCCTCTATCCATTGTCTTTCTTTCTTCCTTCTGTCGCTCATTTTCTCTTTCTCCTCTCTCCTCTCTCCTTTTTTCCTCCCCCACTTCTCTCTCTTTCTCTCTCTCTCTGTCCTCCTCTAAAAAAGAGAGAGAGAATAAGTATTTTCTGGAATCAATGTAAACTACCCAAAGCACAGACCAGCCTGGTCTAATAGTGACCGCTGATAATTGTCCAGCTGTTGCCCCTCTCTCTGCCCCTCTCTCTGCCCCTCTCTGAGCCCGTCTCTCTGCCCCTCTCTCAGCCATCAGCACTTCATCAGACCTGAATGATTTGCCTGTGGAAGTGTAAAGAGGATTCAGGTTGTGTCTCTGCACTTCATCTGAGTGAGTGTCCAGTGCAGGAGAGGGCAGTTTGGTGAGAATATGTAGATCACTTTATCATGTTTACTGTTTTTTCCCTCACTTATGACAACAGTTTGGGTTCTTGTCGTAATTCATAAGTGGAATGCACTTTTTAACCTGACCATTTTTCAAACTCTTTTTACCCCATAGAGTTAAACAGACTGTTTTTTGTTACTGTGCCTTTTAGGCCCAATCCCATTTCTTCCTTTTATCCTTACCCCATGTTTTCGAGTGTCTCCTTGCCTCTTGGAACTGAGTTAAGGGGTAGTGATTGAAATCTTTCTCTACAAAATGGGACCCTCAAATAAAAAGAGTGTTATTTCTCACATTTGTAGGTTTCTTTGGTCTCTTGTTTGTTTTTTCTTTTTTTCCTCATATCACTCTGTTTGGAGTGAGTCTTTGACAAACCTCCGTTTGGAGGGCCATGTAGTCCTAACACTTCACCCCCTCTATCTCAGAAGAAATCGAGACACCCTACCCCTATACGTGAATATGCAAAATGGAGGGTAAAGGCTAAGTGGTAGGGACGAGGGGTGAAATGGGATTGGGCCTTGGATGGATGCATATAAATGAAGTCTGTTCTGATTGGCTGCCTCGTATCATGCTTTGTTCAAAAAGCAATCTGGACTGAAACACCCCTTATAACTTCAGTGTGAGTGGGTGGAGCTAAACTGCTGTAGGCTGAATAGGCAGATGCAGTATGTGAAACTTACTGGTTTCCGTGACATCACAAAAATAGTGATTTCACCACAGGTGGCCTAATTTCAAAATATATCATGTTCCTATAATGTTATTATATCCAAAAATGTAATAAAATGTAGCACTCATTACAAAAAATTAATAAAAGTCAATAATGTAACTAATAACGTAATAATAGTTTCACTGAATATATAACTTTTTTTGTTTATTGAGAATTTAATACCTTTTCAGGTTGGCTCTTAAAAAAGTTGGTTCTTTATTAATGGCAGGGGCTCTATATAGAACCAAGAACAGAACCATTTGCATCCTTAAACGGTTCTTTGCATGATGAAATGTTTCTCTTCAGACTGAGGGGGAATATCTTGTTTATGGTTCTATATAGAACCCTTCTGAAAAAGGTTTTATGTATCACTAAAAAGAGCTCTTCTATTGTTACAAGCTTGACATCGTAACGATAGCACAAATACGGAGCCTGTATAAATAAAGATAATGCGTGGCCACGACTCAGTAAGGCATGAGAACAAGGTAATTAAGTTGCAGCCACAACTTAGTAGGGCGTGGTCTCATTCCCACTCCTTACTATATCGTGGGACATCGGTTCAATACAGAATCCTTTTAGGTGCTATATAGAACCATATACAACACATTCTCCATCAATGTGAAGAACCATTTCATAGTGCAAAGAGCCCTTTAATCATGCAAATTGTTCTTTGAGTGTTCATGGTTCTATATAGAACCACTGTCTTTACTGAAAAATCCTCAAAGAATCATCTTTTTATATTGAACACCTCATAACATTATTAGGTTTTATTACATCTTTGATCAAAGTTTATTGCATTTTAGATTTATTACATTATATGGAATTTATTATATTATTGATTTTACAAGGCTCAAGAGTCAGTGGTACATTTCAAAGCAGTGAGCAACCCTAAAGGCCTTTTAGGCCTTCAACGATAAATACATGTCTGTAATTTCCAGACCAATCTTATTAAATGGAATCAGTATCCTTCTTGTATTCAAACTGTAGCACTAGTCATAGTTCATTGTTACATTTTGGTTGGAAATAAAAAGGTTAAGTCCTTAAATGGCCAAAGTTTTATTATAACTTCAATAACCTAAGAATAATTCTAGGTTAGCTAGTTTGCATTAAAGTCCCTGTAGTACTGAATAATAATCCTTATGAAAGCCTGAGATTTTAAGAGTTTAAAATCATGGAATGCCCAACAGAAAATTAGCCAATCAGAATGTTTATCTCGGTCATGTCTAAGTAGATACTGCTAAGCGAACTGCCCCATTGATTAGGACTTGGAGCTTGGACAGAAGGCCTAACGTGTCAGAAAAACCATCAGCATCATTAGGAGCTGACTGTAGAAATTTTTAATTTAATTTTTTAAATTTTATTTTAATTTACAGTGGGACCAATTCTTGAGAAAAAAAAAGTCCTTCCATAAGTTCTAGATATGGTAGTGACTGTATATATGAGACGTTGTCTAAGCAGGTTTGGGTTAGTTGGTAGGAAAACAGTGGTCGCAGCTGTAAGCCAGGACTCTTTACTGAAAGACTGATTGCAAATCTGATACATACAAGCTCAGATTTATGTCCATTTTGAAAGATGTTTTGCTAAAAATAGAAGGAAGTATCATTATTGAGCCAGGAGAATATAAACAGGCAAAAATATGGTGAGTGTGAACTGCTGTGAGTCACTTTGTACAGCCTGGGATAATCATTTAAAAGTCAGAGGTTTGTACCTTTTCGAAACACATCATACGTCTTTGAGTATTAATGTCACACACAGAATCAAAAAGAAGTTCCAGCTCGTTGTTCAGGCCTCAAATGCAAAAAAGAAAAGGGTACAAAAGTGCCACACCCATCTACTTTAGGTTTGCTTAACCAAAAGACATAGTTTCACATAAATGATGCCAGGGCTGGCTTCTGAGCACAATTTCAGTGTTATTCTGACCCACACTCATCTGTCATTTTTCGATCCCTTATTCCTCTCATAGAGTCCCATTCATTTTTGCCCCTTGCAAGCCTGTTTTTTTTTCTTTGCCTGATAGCCACCAAACAGGACAGGTCATCAAGCTACATCCCACAGCCATACTGACCCACAGTCCTCTATGTGTTGTTTTTTCATTCCTCTTTCCTTTTCCTTTTAACGGCTCCCATTTTCAACAACACTTAGCAATCCACTTGGCATCCCCCTAACAGCCACTCAGTAAATATCACGGCAACTCTGTAGAAACACTATGGAACCCCTTAGCAATCACATAATAATACCTTAGCAGCCACCAAATGCATTTTGAAAACTTCTTAGCAACACCTTAGCAACAACCCCTTACATTATAGCGACCCCCTGGAAACCCTTAGCAACCACCAGATACACTTTGACAACTACTTAGCAACACCTTCGCAACCAACCCTTATACTATAGCAACCCTAGTTGCTAGAAACCCCTTAGCAACCACATAGCAACACATTAGCACCCGATACATTTTAGCAACTACTTATCAACACCTTAGCAATCACCTGGAATACCACAACAATGACCTAGCAACACCCTAGCAACCATGTAACATACCACTGTAACCACCTGGCAACACCCTCTCAAACTGTTATGCTGTGCAGTCGCTCTGCAGTTTCTTCAGGAATTGCACAATTGTAGTTATCTATTAAATTGACCTCCATTTATGCTAACCCTAAACACTGACCTAATCCTAACCTCAATCCAAAACTTAAACCTAACTCTCACCCTGGTCCTAAGTCTAATCCTGGTAGTAACCCTAACCCTAGCACTCTTGAGAATCAACTGACTTTAATTAGATAGTTTGTTAATAAATTGAATACCTAAAGGTGAGATGACTCACTCACACTCCCCCACCTCCCACCCCGGCACCCTCTCTTTAATAAATTGAATAACTAAAGGTAATCTATTTGGGTGGCTATCCAAATAAAGTGAGACACATTTCCACCAGAGAAGTGTCCAAATCCCCGAAAGGTACATAGTGCAGCTTCAATATCTATACAAGCATCAAACAAATGCAGGGGCTGCATCCTTTAAAAGACGCAGCCCATGAAGGTGTGTCTTTCAAAGGCTGTTTAGAGCCCTGAAGGCCGAACCAAAATGAGATGGTCTGTCCTATGGCAGATTTCCTGTTTGCATTATAGCACCACTGATCTGCCCTTAACGGTGCATCACAAAATACTACTCCTGTTAAAGTTCTTTAAAGAAAGCTCCGTTGGATCCTTCACTGCCATGGAAAAGAAGGACACATTACTCGGACACATATGAAAGAGCCTTTTAAATGAGACAGCCTAGTGCCTTTGGGGGCAGTCATGGGCTGGAGGTTAGGGATCCAGCCTCGTGACCGGAAGGTCGTCAGTTCGATCCCCAGAGCCGATAGCACATGACTGAGGTGTCCTTGAGCAAGACACCTAACCCCCGACTGCTCCCCGGGCCCTGCGGATTGGGCTGCCCACCGCTCTGGGCAAGTGTGCTCATTGCCCCCTAGTGAGTGTGTGCTCACTAGTGTGTATGTGGTGGTTCACTTCAGAGCCTTTTAAATGAGACAGCCTAGTGCCTTTGGGGGCAGTCATGGGCTGGAGGTTAGGGATCCAGCCTCGTGACCGGAAGGTCGCCAGTTCGATCCCCAGAGCCGATAGCACATGACTGAGGTGTCCTTGAGCAAGACACCTAACCCCCGACTGCTCCCTGGGCCCTGCGGATTGGGCTGCCCACCGCTCTGGGCAAGTGTGCTCATTGCCCCCTAGTGAGTGTGTGCTCACTAGTGTGTATGTGGTGGTTCACTTCACGGATGGGTTAAATGTGGAGGTGAAATTTCCCCGTTGTGGGACTAATAAGGGTCACTTAATCTTTAATCTTAATCTTAGTCATGCCCTATGACACAATCGGTCCTCATATGCAACCTCTGAAGGATGCAGCATCTGAATTGGAACACAGCTACAAAATGCTTTTTTACAATCTTCAAAATGTGTTTAATCTTTAACAGCTAAAAAATGTTCATATGCACCAGTGTTGCTGTAGTGGTAACATTGCATTAGAAATCCCATAGGAGTGCTAACGGAAATCAACATTATTGTTGTTTTTTTTTTAAGTTTTTTTTTTTTTTCAAAACCTTTGTACTTTTTATTGCTTGTTGCACCGTGATGTTCCTGGAGGTACATTATTTCACTCCACTGTGTACTTGTACATAGATGAAATGACAATAAAAGCCTCTTGACTTGACTTGACTCATATCTCCAAAATAGTAGTTTCACAGGCGAAGAAAAATTATTCTCAACCTTCAATAGTCAAAGTTTGAATAGTCAAAGTCAATAGAGCCAGACTCATATCCAAATAATGCTGAAGCTTTTCTTTCACACCATTCATTATAAAATTTTAACACGTTATAAAAGGCAGCTGTCATTTTCAAAAAAAAATAATAAGGCAAACATAAAACGGAGATTGAAGCTTTTGTTCAGTATAAAGGGTTCGATTTTGGAGGTATTGAATCAGTGAGTTGTTGAATCACTGATTCACTGAATCGAGTTGGGTGAGCAGCTGAGGAGAGTTACTTCAGAGCACTCAGTGAGTGAGGCTAAACAGAGCTCGTCAGACGAGTACACGGACAAACGAGTGTGACTGACAGGTACTGTTTAGTCCCTGAGTGTCAAGCGGAGCTGTTCACCCCAGCGTGGTGCTGAAACCGAGGAGCCTCTGAGACATTTTTCAGCGATGACTCATTCACACTCCCCCACCTCCCACCCTGGCCCCCTCCACCAGTCATTAACATCTCACTGATTGAAAGCTCATATTCAAAGACACGAATGAAGCTTTAATCGCTGGGTGTGAAGGTCTTTGTGGTTCTGCTGCTGGAGAAACGCCGCTGCTGCCTCTCTGCACCTCTGTGTTCACATTGCAGGGTGTATTGTGTGTGTTGGCTGACTCTCTGTCACAATGCCTCTTTCTCTCTTTTTCTCCATTCTCTTTCTCTGATCCTCTCTCACCTGCCTCTGTTACCATCCTTCGTGCTGAAGAAAAGACACTCTTCCTCCTCCTCCTTTACCCACAGATCCAGCTCTAATCTCTCCCTCTCTCTCTCTTGCTCTTTTCATCGCTTTTCCCCTTCAACTCATATTCAAACACATTCAAACACATCCAGATACACAGACCGAGAGATTTATCTCTCTCACTCTCTCTATTTCATGGTTTCTCTATATCTCTCTACCTGTCTCTGTCTTTCCCTCTAACTCTGCCTCTTTCAGTCTTTTGTATGTCTCTCTTTCACTCTGTCTCTGTCTCTCTCTCTCGCTCTTTCTCTCTCACTCTCTCTTTCTTTCTCTTTCTCTGTTTCTGTCTCCTTTCATTCTTTCATCCATTTCTTCTGTCTTTGTTTTTCTTTCTTTTTTTCTCTTTCCAATTTTCTTTCACTCATTCATTCATTCATTCATTTCATTTCATTTCATTCTTTCTTTCTTTCTTGTTCCTTCATTCTTTGTTTCATTTTTTCCTGCTTTCCTATCTTTTTCATATTATTGCCTTTTCTGTGTCTTTGTTTCTTTTTCTTTCTTTCTTTCTTTCTTTCTTTCTTTCTTTCTTTCTTTCTTTCTTTCTTTCTTTCTTTCTTTCTTCATTTCCTATTTCCATTTCTTCTTTCCTTGTTTTTCTTTTTTCCCTGTCTTTCTGTCTTTATTTCCATTTTTCTTCCTTTCCATTTTCTTCGCTTCTTTCTTTCATTGTCTTTCTTGTTCCTGTTTTCTTTGTTTCATTCTTTCCTGCTTTCCTTTCTTTCTTTCTATTTTCTTCTTCCTATATTCTCTAATTCTGTATGTATGTAGATTTCTAGATTTCTCTTTGTGATTCTGTCTGGCTCTCTCTCTCTCTCTCTCTCTCTCTCTCTCTCTCTCTCTCCCTCTCTTTCAGAGATCTCCGTCAGTCTTCTGTCCGTTATTGTGACATTTTGTGGAATCGTCCTTCTCTCCGTCTCTCTCTTCGTCTCCTGGAAGCTCTGCTGGTTGCCATGGCGAGATAAAGAGGGTGGAGGTCTGAGTCTGACGGCAGGGCTCCTCCCTGGAGGAGCGGGGCTGACCGGGCTTGGAGGGGGTGGACCCTCCTCCCTCCTGCCCCCACTGCTGCAGAGAAAGGACACGCACTCATCCTCCTCTCTGTATCCCTCACTCGCTCAGCCTGGCCAGCACCAACCCCACTTCTCTGACCTGATGGGAGTGGAGGGGGGTGGAGGGCTGGTGGTGGGGGGAGTGGTGGGTGGTCCTCAGGAGACACAAGAACATTCCTACCTGGACATGGACTCATACCCCAACAACGCAGGTAAGCACCCTGCACACACTCATCAAATCTCTGGTCACTTTATTAGAAACCCCTGTTTTGTGGGTCCACCTGCATGATAACATTTACACTCTGAAAGGTGCCAAATGGAACCAGAAGAATCTTTCAGTTGATTATTCTTCAAAGAACCATTTTTGGGTCCTCAAAGAACTTCACAGGACCTTTTCAAGAAAGACTTTTTCTTGGACATCTTAAAAAGTGGCCAGTGAGTGGAAGCACAAGGTAGTTGTTTCTAATAAAGTGGCCAGTTAGTGGAAGCACAAGGTAGTTGTTTCAAATAAAGTACCCAGTTAGCAGAACCATAGGTAGGTGTTTCTAATAAAGTAGCCAGTTAGTGGACACAAGGCAGGTGTTTCTAATAAAGTGGCCAGTAAATGGAAATGCAAGGTAGATGTTTCTAATAAAGTGGCCAGTTAGTGGAAGTGCAAGGAATTTTTTTCTAATAAAGTGGCCAGTTCGTGGATGCGCTAGTTGTTTCTAATAAACTGGCTAGTTAGTAGATACACAAGGTAGCTGGTTAGCATATAGTCCAGGGGCTCTGCATATTCTTGTGTTTTCCCTATTGTACACATTCCTACACAATTCCTTGTTCTTCCCTGTCTCAGACAGCGAAGGTCTTGTCAGTCGATTATTGAGTTTTGCTGGATGAGACAAAAACCCAGGAATGTGTTCTTTGTGGGGATCTGCAGGGCTGAGATTGTGAACCCATGATCTAGTCAGTGCAGTGTATCAGGGAAAGTAGATCAGAACGGCTACATTCTACTGTGGATTTCTTGTATTCTGATGTTTATCTGTATCTTCACGTCATTATGTTTCTTTACCTTCAGGGACTCTTAAGCTCAGCCAAACCTCTCCAGAAATGCCATCGGCGCCAGACGGAGGTTCTGCTGCTAAAGAGATGGCCAATGCCCACTCTCAGCAGACCACCACCAGGTCAGCCACTTTTATTTACTCTTTTATCTTTTTGTGTATGTGCACAATTGCAGGAGGTTTGTCTCGCTTTTCTATGTTGAGCCTTTTTTTGCTGTGAACTGTAAAGTTTAGGTGTTTGCATAGCAGCTAGCTTAAGTATTACACGGTTCATTGGAAAACTCCCTTGAAGATTGTATTATAGTTTGGGGGGTAACATTTCATCAAATTCAGATAATCTCCTTTTCTATACCAACATGGTAGAGAATCTGCACTTTCCACACAATTCCTTTATTTGCTTCTCTAAACTATGAGCAAGAAATAATAAAAGAGAAGAGTAAGATGTCTTTCAAAGCCCAGAGCGACCCAGGAGGGCTGAACTGTTTCTGTCTTCTCTGCAGGCCGAAGCCCATGACTCATCAGCTCTCCAGTCCAGATTTCCATGGCGAGGAGAAGAGTGAGCAGGTGACCAGTATTGGGCAGATCAAACCAGAGCTGTACAGACTGCGGCAGGGTGAACAGGGTGATGGCAAACAGGGCGACACCTGTGGCAAAATCAGCTTCCTCCTGCGCTATGCCTTCAAGTGAGACAGTCATAACCACACCCTCCCAACAAACCAAAATAAGCACCAGCCCTACTTTAGGGCTGCTGTCCAGAACCACATAACCACAAAACCTCATCTAAAGCACCATAATCGTCTCAACACAAACCCCCCACCCCCCAGATCCCGAAAATAACCTCCATCCCTGTCCAAAACCCCACAATAACCACCAAATCCCATCCAACAACCTACAACACCCATCTTAAATCTCCTAAATAACCTCCAACCCATCTAAAATAAAATAACATCTAAACCCCACAACAACTTCCAGTCCCATCCAAACACCCATATTAAACTATAAACCCTATCCAACCGCCCATACTAACCTAATAAACACCCAAAACACTGATATAACCTCTCAACCCCTTCCCAAACCCCACAATAACCTGCAAACTGCATCTAAAGCAACATATTAACCCCCAAAACCCCATCTAAAACCCAATAATAACCATCACTCCCCATTCCATTCTACATTCTAACCTCAGTCCTAATCCAAAACTCCATAATAACCTCCAAACCCATCCAAAGCTCCATTATAACTTCCAAAGCCCATTCAAAACTCCATAATAACCTTTAAACCCCATCCAAATCTCTATAATAACCTCCAAATCCCCATCCAAAACACTGATATAACCTCTCAACCCCTTTAAAAAAAACCCACAATAACCTGCAAACTGCATCTAAAGCAACATATTAACCCCCAAAACCCCATCTAAAACCCCATACTAACTTTCAGTCCCATCCCATTCTCCATACTAACCAGAATCCCCATCCAAAACTCTATAATAACCTCGAAACCAATCCAAAGCTCCATTATAACTTCTAAAGCCATTTCAAAACTCCATAATAACCCTAAAACCCCTTTCAAATATCCATTAAAAACCTTTAAACTCATCCAAATCTCCATAATAACCTCCAAACCCCCATCTCAAACCCCATAATAACCTCCAAACCCCCATCTGAAACTCCATAATAAACACCAAATCCATCCAAATCTCCATAATAACCATCCAAATCCCATCCAAGTCTCCATTATAACCTCCAAACCATATCAGAAACTCCATAGTAACCTCCAAGCCCCATCAAAAACTCTGTAACCGCCAAACCCATCCATATCTCCATAAAAACTTCTAAACCATATCTGAAACTCCATGATAACCCTCCAATCACATCCAAATCTCCATAATAACCTCTGAACCTTATCCAAATATCCATAATAACCTTCAAACATCATAGAAATATCCATAATAATTTCCAAACCTCATCCAAATTTCCACAATAACCTCCAAACCCCATCTAAATATCCATAATAACCTCCAACCACCATCAGAAACTCCATAATAACCTCCAAGCCCCATCAAAAACTCTATAACCGCCAAACCCATCCAAATCTCCATAATAACCATAATCCATAATATCTACCCTTTTCTCCCTTAGAGCTATAACAAACAATAATATATATCAGCTTTTATTTGATTGATCAGCTCCTCCTATGCTTTCTGTAACACGTTGCACTCTGTCAGAATGGTCACATGTATCATATGAACAGTAAAGTGCATTATTGGTAGTTAACAACACAAACATATTTTTATTATAAACGTTGCTGGTGGCTAATCACTCTCCATTAGGGATGTCATGATTCTATCTGAGAGATCAAGGAATATTTTAATGGATCAACATTAGATCGGTATCAGCACTGAATTCCTCTTGAATGGATGTAGCAGTTATTAACAGAGTGGAATATGTGGGAAAACATTGTGCTGTTTCAGGCTGTCGGGAAGCAAGTGGATCACTGCAGCCTTCTAGAGAAGCAGCTAAAGTTTATATTTTCACACGTCCCTCAGGATTTTGGTCCCTACTTCACAGCTTGTTCTGTATATTTCAGTCTGAACTTTCTGAATGAGACAGAATTCAGGTCAGCCAATGTGAACAAAGCTCATTTACATATATAAGTGTTAAAGACAGAGTAACAAAACCACTTTCTTAAGAGATAAACAGAGGTTGGGAAATGGTCAAGTAAAAATGCATTATGACAGTAAAAAAGCAAGAAAAATGTAAAAGACTGTGCCTTTAAAGCGCTTGGAATCCGGATCAGGAAAACTGTATGGGGACATCCCTGCTTTCCATACATTATCCGTACGTTTCAAATTGCCACAGTGCAGATCCGTGCCTCTCTATACATGAATGGCTTATAAATAGATTTGGCTCGGTGCGGAGCATTAAGCCTTAAAGAAAGTCAGGCAGCGCTGGGCGAGCCTCAGTGAGTTATAGTCAGCCTTTAGGTGAGACAGCTCTGTTCCTTTATTTCGCACAGAGAGACATTAGAGTGTCTGAAAGTGCTGATGTTTGAGAAATGAGGGGGAGAGAGGCAGAGGCTGTTGCGGCCATGAATTATAAATGTCCAGCCACTTTAAACAGGCCAGTCCGTCAACACATAACAACACAAGGCCCTGTTAGATCCAGACACATAGACAGGAGAAAGAAAAGATGGAGGAGGAGAGAGAAGAGAGCAGGCGGAGGAGATTCTTTAAGATATACGGTGATAAATAAAAGCCTCTGTTGATTGTGAAGGAGAGCAGAGGAGTTTGTGTGCAAATAGATGATTTGGCAAATCGTCCCTGTTCATCACACGTCTGGTGCTGGTGTCATTACACTTTCGCTACGGGTGCGAGGCAAACAGACACAAAGGAAGTCCGAATCCTGAATAGTGAAGCAGTTTATTCTCCAGGACTGGGTTGCACCAGGTTTGTGAAAGTTTATACTTAAGCAGTGGTGGACGGTAACAAAGTAAATGTAGTTCGTTCCTGTACTTATCTGTCATGTACACTTTTCGTGTATCTGTATTTTGCCGAAGTTTTTCCATTTTGGGAGACTTTTAACTTTCACTCCACTACATTTCAAAGTCAAATATCTTACTTTTACTCCACTACATTTTGAGAAATCATAAATGATGGAACTAACCTAACTTTGTGTAAATAGAGCACAATATAGAAATATGTCCACATAAGCAGTCGTGAATGTGCCTTTTTTCTGCATTTATACAAACACTATAGCAAAACTTTTTTTAAAGCAAGTTTTTATTAAACTTAAACTTGTAACTAAGTTGCAAATAAATCTTAAACTGAAACTTTGCTTGTTTGTAAAAGTGATTTTAGAGCCACTCAGTTCTCCCTGATGGAAACTGTTTACCTTCAGTGTTTTGTGCTTATGATCATTTTAATAGACATCAGCGTCACTAATTAGTGACGTTCTATTAAAAGACTGGTTTACCAAGAGAGACACTGGAGGACTTTCACCTAAAATGAGTTCACGAAGCGAGTCTTGTTACAAAAATGGTAACAGGACATTATAGTCATAATTAATCTTCTAGTACTTTTACTTTTGATACTTAAGTACATTTGAAGGCAAATACTTTAGTACATTTACTCAAGTGGAGGTCTAAAGGGAGGAACTTTTACTGGAGTAATATTTTACCTTGGGTATCTCTATAAACTTAAGTTTGGGCGTAAAGTCTGTAGTCCATAGTTACCCTAGAGCGGTAAGTGGCCCAGATCTGATCTTTTTCTTCATGTGTGTCAGTGTGAACAGATAAACACACTGAATCTGATATTTTCCATTCTGATTTGAGACGCTTTCATATGTGATACTGAAATCTGATACATATCCCATCTGCGTCAATCTCAATCTGAACAGCCAGATTGGAATTCATATGATTTTTACATCAATCCAGCTCTACATTTATCCTAATTTCATGCTGCTGAGACTCATAAACATTAAGACTGATATTTCTGTACCAAAACATTAGAAGGCACTCATCAGAACCACTCTGTGTTTGAAGAGATTTTGAAAGAACTGGCAGAACGAGGCTGCAGCGTCAGAGAGCAGTTAAAAGTCTGAAAGCGGAGTTTAAAGAACTCGAGGACATGAACCAAAGACATGACCAAGCCCTTTTTATGGTGAGCTTGAACACATTCTGGGTGATGAGCCCAGCTGTCAGTCAGTGAAGCTTCATGGTGGCTCCTGTGATGCTGGCAAAGGTGAAACCAAACCTTTTGGGAGTGACTGGCATTCGTTGGCAGTTGTGATTGTTTACCCCTGGATGAGCAACGTGAAGCATTGTTCTTTTTCGCATGCAGATAAGTTTAGGAACTAATCTGTTCAGACTGATGCTGCATTTAGATCACATTTTAGAAGATTAAGAAGACTGTGAATACCTAAACAAAAACATCAGATTTGGTGAGATTTGGGCCGCTTTCTAGCCTAGTAACTTTCTAACTATTCTTTTACTAAATTTGGTTGCACCGCAAATCCATAAGTCTTAACTAGTAACAACTAACTAATCCATATGACACTTTAACATGACAATAACACGTTCAGTAAACCCGCTGCCATGGAAACGCGATGGCAGCTGCAGACTTTTGAAATGGAAAAAATATTTAGCATAAACTGAATAAAGTTCATTTTTACAGCTGCTGTCTGTTTATTAAGTATAATATATAATACTTCCCGGAGAAACCAAATACGCTGCTTTTTGAATGCTGATTGATGATTAGAGCTGTGAGTAAAATCACACCTTATAGTGTTTAGAATTTTTAGCTTAGTTAACCGAAAAATGTTTGGCCTATTTTATGCTTTCTACATGGTTTCTGATGGTTTCCCCACAACCTATACCTGCTTTGGAGGAGACTGTAACTACTAAACTCAGCGTTAAAACTAGTTTGTTGTGCAGGTTTTAGTAATGCATAAACCTAAACTTGGTAAACACTTACCTTACAAGTAGCCAACGTTTGAACTTATGCACGGCTGCTGCAACCAGCAACTGTACTTTATGACTCTATGTCAATGTTTCCCTAAGATGGTCCTAACGGAGGCCTGTCCTGTTTATTTTCATTTTTCCACTGCTTGAAAGAACCTGATCCAGGTAATTCGCTCCTAGGCTTCTGAAGTCACCCTGTCCAATGGAGTCTCTGGCACAGAAAGCCTGGTGGGGCACAATAAACTGTAGGGGCAGCAGATGACTCGTCAATGAAACTAAACACAAGCCTGATCCAAACACAAATATGGAATATGGGTGATATGATAACAACATTAGATCTCACAAAACCTGGTTATGCAGCTTCGCATTCCAAATACTAAGTTATCTAGCAGTAAACAATCACTGTGGTCTGCAAATACATATCCAAACCAACATATCAGAGCAGGGAACACACTGCCTTCCAGGCCTTAGGAATAACGTGCCCTGTAATAGTGCAGAATGACTCACCAGTGACTGTCACCGCTTGAAAAGAAAAGAGGAACGATGATCTTTCATCTGTAAAAAACTTGTCAAACACTTTCCTTGCAAAGTCACCAATACATGAATGAAATCAAATGATACCATATCAAGAGCAGGCAAGGAAAGCAGAAGAGTGTTTTAGCTACACTCAGATTTAACCATGTTTTTCTATTGAACCTCTCTGGACAGAAGGTGCAGTTTTTGTCCTTTCCAGAGTGAATGATGTTGAAATCTTCTGGCTGGTCTGGTCCCAAAAATGTAGTCATGTAATTAATTTAAACAAAAGAAAAAAATATATATTAGTTGTTATACTGAATTATTGATTATATTGTGCACTGCTGCAGATCTCTAACGTAGAGATGCTGGTCATGTCCATATTAGGAAGATCTAAGCTGGGTTTGTCTATTGGGGAAAAATGAATATCATTATGAAAATTGTCACTCTCGCTCTCTGTGGTAATGTAAAATGTCGATACATCTTATCCTGTGTATGTTTTTTCCCCCAAATCCTCCAGGATCCTCTGAATTACAAGGTCGTAGCATGAATAATGCGACATGCATGCTAAGAGCAAGCTTACACTTCTGCATTTTGGAGTGATGTCACATGAAAGTAAATCTACAATTTAACTTCAACGCTACTATATAACAACACACTTCACTAAGGCATATTTCATCTCCTTAACGACTTCATGATTCAGAGGATCTGGTTACATTCAGAGGAAAAAGTTCACAAGGATAATTTTCTCGATTTAATGTTGAATGATGAACCTCAGAAGTCTTTTAATAAGCCTTTCCTGACACTGAGGTGGCTGTGTTAGAGGCGGAAAAGGTACATCATGTGGCCCAAATATGTGGACACCTGGCTATCATAACTGCATTAGCTTGTTTACATCCCATTCCAAAAGTATAGGTATTATTATGACGTTGCTCTGTTCTCAGTCAAAAGAGCGTTTCTGAGGTCAGACACTGATGTTAGACAAGAGGGTCTGGCTCTGTGTTTTGGTTCATCCCAATGGTGTTCAGTGAGGTTGAGGTCAGCCCTGACCACTGTGCTGACCACTGGGGTTCCTCCACCCCAAACTCATCAAACCATGTCTCTTTGGAGCTCACTTAGTGCCTAGGGGCTCAGTCATGCTGGAACAGGATCTTACCCAAACTAGTGCCACAAAAATGGAAGCATATAATTGTGATGCAGAGATGGCACCGAGCTTGCGTGGTCTGTTGTTTCATGCCTGAGCTGTTGTTGTTCCCATTTCACAGTAATAGCACTTACAGTTCATCTGGGCAGGTCTGGCATGGCAAAAATCCCAAATGACTGTGTTAGCTGTATTAGGCACTGTTTGTGCAGGAGCCAGTATTTTAATTCCAATGTAGTGAACTACACATAGGGAGTTGAGGGGCATTTGAGATTCAACCACAACGTAGGAAGAGGGATGTACAACGCCATTAGCTTGATGCTAAATAAGACTGGAAATCACACAGAGGCACTGATGGAAATTAGCATTGTCATGGCTGTGGTGTCTGGTGTCTTTTAAAACAAAGTTTTCTGTGTTGAAAACTGCTGTATCATGATTTATGCGAGATTTAGATCTGGCCACGCAAGCTGATTGGTTGAGAATCATTATAACTGTGCTGTTATTTCCCCATAACATTGTTTTTTTTCACAAACACTATCACTCTGCTGAGACGGCGTTGCTAAGCAATGACTTTGACAGCTGAACGTTTTTACTTCTTACTTTGCCACAAACAGGAAATGGATACTTTTAAAATCACATCTGACCGACAGCCGATTTGGTCAGACTCTGAAGATGAGGCTACACTAAATTCCCAAACTGTCATCACAGCTGAGCAGCTTTTCAGTGGCAGGTGTGACAGAAGAACAGCTAAACAACCTGGAATCAGCCAGAAATGAAGATAATACAATTCGTCAAACAAAACAGGCTGTAAAAATGCTTTACAGACTGGCTGGAACAAAACAACATAAATATTGATCAAAACAGCTAAACTTGATATTGGGGCAGTTTTATGGCTCAGTCTGATTTGGTCAGACTCTGAAGATCAGACTCCACGTTTGGTGATTGGTACTGGGTTCATTTCTGGCTGATTCCAGGTTGTTTAGCTGTTCTTCTGTCACAGCTGCCACTGAAAAGCTACTCAGCTGTGATGACAGTTTGGAAGTTTAGTGTAAGGAGCTGGAGAATGAAATGCCAGGCGGAGCTCGTTACACTGACGTAGCAACAAGCTGCTTGTTAAGGAACTATAATTTGGCCGAAGGAACGGCAAACATTAAAACATATCAAACGTCCAGTTTATTAATTTATTTAACTGTTGTTTAAAAGCAATAGAACACTCAAGGTCATTTGTCATCGCCAGTAACATCACAGCTGTGATGTTATAACACGACCTCTCATGTTCTGTTGCTCAATATTATGCCACAAAGTAAAAAAGAAAAGACTGCAGTATACAGTGATTAGTGATTAAACGTTATTGTTCCTTTTTTAGCAATACATGGCAGGCTTAACGTAAAGGAATTACATTTCTTGGCGGAATAATTGTTTATCTCAATTATTATCAATAAGAACTTATTTAATCACTATTTAAAAATATATAATAATAAAATAAAATCAGTGTAAAGCACAGTCTCTTGTGACTTATTGATTTATTGACTTATTGAGAAAACCTGTCCTATACTCACAAAAGTGCACTGCAGTTTATCACAGCGACAATAACATATCATCATATCACTCATCACCCAGAGCACAGCATCACTACCTCATATTACCCCCATCAAATATGGCTGTACCTTCCTGCCTCAGCACCTTTTGACGTTATGGTGAATGTGATGTGTTGTATTGTTGTGCTGGCGGTACGTCAGTGTGTCAGAGCGTGAGGCGGTGAGGGAATCGGAGGATGACCCAAACACACACTCTCTCTCACAGCCAGGCCCGACGGGACACACCATTCGATTGACACCGCCGTTATCGCCTCACACACACACACACACCGGGGGAATAGCAGACATTTTTACTGGCTTGTCTACTAGAGGCCGAGGTGCCGTCGCTGTTTATCTATTTATTTCTCGCATTCTGACTGCGCGGCAGCAGGTGTGTTCACTGGCACTCTTGTGGGAGCGAGTCTGAAAAACAGGGCTTTTGTAGTGGGGAAAAAAGAAGGAATCAAATAATAAGAATGATAATATTATGATTGCAATAATAATGATTTGTATTAATATACAACAATTATATTAATATACAACAAAAATAGTGATAATAATAAGAATTTATAAAGTGTAGATTCAAATGTCATGAATTCATACCCTGCCATTACCATGTCTTGGGATGTCTTAAGACATGTCTAAAGACACATTGTGAAGACATCTTAGGACATCTTGAGGCATGTCTTAAGAAATGAAGGCATGTCTTTAAGACATGCCTATAGACACAGATCTTAAGGTCTAATATGTATAATATGTATTTTTAAATTGTACCTATTTTTAAAAATAAATCTTTTACTTTTAAATATTTTTAAGGGAATTTTAAAATTTAACATTCTTTATAGCAAAAATCTAGTATTTTTTTATTTAATTGTTTGTTAAATTTAAGTTTAATTGTTGTATATTAATTTATAAAAATACAAACATTGCATACATTAGTTCATACTACAGTCAAAAAAATTCAGAACAAATTTAACAAAAAAAATAGTAATAATAATAATAATAATAATAATAATAATAATAATAAAAGGCACATGGTTCCCAGTCTGTAACTTTCTCTGCAATGGGCCATTTTACATGAAACCACCAAATGACTTTGTTTACATCGCAATGGCAGAATTATGCCAAGTTTAGAAAAATGTGGAATTCCCCTTTAAATGTTTCTGTTGCATTAGAAAAGCTCATGAAATCAGTGAAAATGTATTTGTGAGTTCAGACCATGCCTTCAACATGGTGGTAGTATGAGGGAAGACTCTTATGCAACTATTTTGTAATACATTGTTGCTGCAAAATTTTAAAATCTAATTCAGTGCTTTTAAATACCTTTTTACAGTAATTAACACATAATGTTTTTAAAAAATGTGTTAAAAACACTTTTTTTACAATTACTATTTTACAGTTGCTTCATTTTTAATGAAACTATCATTTTATCAACTTTTAAAATAATAATAAGAAGAAGAACAAGAATAAGTACACAAATCACAGTAATGGAATTTAAAGGGGTATGGAAAATCACTATTTCCTTGTTAATCTGTTAAGCATATAGAATACTTCTACATTCAAATCATTTGCTCTACAATCTGCATAGTCCATGAAAAAGCACCCACATAGCTTTCAAAAAATACAGATTACAGTTATTGTTTATTGTTTTTACAACTGTGTATATGCATAGTACAATAGCGTCATCACACTTGATATGTTCTACAGACAACGAAAAAACATGTTAACTGACTTTGTGTAGAAATTTGAACTATATACTGCAATAAATACACAGTTCCATAAACCAATTAATCTGATTTTAAGGTCTGCTTATATTCCATATATTAGTTATGCTAAAGTTATTAGCAGTATAGTACTATGAACAATTATACATGATGGGAAACAATTTTAAGACAAATTCATATGGACTAAAAAGAAAAACTGGCCAGTAATACAGAAGTCTGAACCCCAGCAGCACTCCAAACATACCTGAGCCAGATAACGATCAGCTGTCAAACAATTAATACCAGACTCAGATGTGCTGGGAGCTGGAATAGAGCCAAGCTGTGGACATCTTATGTTTACATACGTGGACACAGGTAACAGATAATTCAATGTGTGTGTGTCCTTGCCATAATGCCTGAACACTAGCATTACTGATATCACACTGCTGTTACTGATCTCTCCTTTTAGAGTTAAATCTGTGTTGAGTGAGAGAACTGTCAGATTCACAGCCCATTGCTTCTTCCTCTGTTTTTTCTCAGTGTTAGCCTTCTTTGTCAAAGATATGAGGAAAATGCATCTGTTGAAAATCTATTTTAAGGCAGTAAATTTGAAATGACTTTTGGATCTGCATACACAAGCAGGCTGAATTTCAAGGGGACCTATTATGCTAATTTTCAATGTTCATAATTATTTTTGGGCTCTACTCTAACATATTGACAAGCTTAAGTCTTCCAGAAACACACTATTTTTCTCATACTGTAAATCTCTACTCACACCCTCTGTGAAATGCTCTGTTAGAGCTCCTGTGTCTTTAAGCCCCTCCTTCCTGATGAGCCCAGTATGCTCTGATTAGTCAGCTCACTCACTTGGCTTTGACTGGTCAAGAGTGGTTCCGCCAATACACAGCCTATGGTAGATGTGATGCATTGCGTTGTGTGAGGGCATTCCGAGCTCGCTAGTAGGTGGGCAATAAGGATTGTGTTATGGAATTACATCATCCTGTAACAAAGCAAAAGGGCTGGGGAACTCCGGCCCTCAGGCAGCTGAGAAAAGTGTTTTCTGCAGGACAGAGTTTCTCCCTCTGGCATATACTTTCAGCTTTGTATCTTACACACACAAGAGCTACATAACACACTAAAGGAAAGGGAAAGCATTATATATTCCCTTTATAAGTCGAATACAATGTAGGGTATACATACTTATACTCATCTAAAATCGACTCAGGCATTCAGATTCAAAATCGACTCGTGGCACCCAGCTCACACGCATAGCTGATGTTCAAACAATGATGTACAGTGTACTGAAAGAGCATCAGGATGAGGCCACTCGGGTAAGAGCACAGCTGAGTGTTGACAATGATACGGACTGCCACAATACTGGATGAAGCCACAAGAGAGGATGTTCCTTTGGAAGGATTGAAAACAAAGTTGATTAGATAATTCACCATTCGATTGTTTTCATCCTCTAACATGCCTCAGTCAACACGTGACAGAAATGATCATTTGCTGTTGAGGCAGGTGTGAGCTTAGTACTGATATTTGTATCTGTTAAAAGCTGTGTTAAAGGAGAATTCCACCATTTTTAAGCACAATTTCATCATTTTATATAAAATGTTCCATTGTGGAAAAACTTAGAGTCAGAGCTGTTCACAGTGGCAGTGACAAGAACCAGACGTTTGAAGAGTTTAATGCCTCTAACCTCTCTCACAGAGAATTATTACATGAAATGATTATTAATAAGAGCTAAACTCGATTACAGCTTGTTTACCACATGCTGTGTGCTATAAATTGTAGCGCTCTGAGACTTGCAGTATTACACATTAAAGCACCGTGAAGAAGTACATTTATAAATATCGAGACAGTGTTGGTGATACTGTCATATCGATATTATGAATACCGCTGTAATGGCAAATAATATATTAATAAATTGAATGAATAAAGTAACCCAGCTTTACCTAAACATTCTGCTCTTCTGTATGACCATAAATACTTCATGAAATATATGAAATATATTTGAAATACCCACCAAATCTAAACACCTGTCTGGCGTTCATATAGTTTTATTTTAAAAAATTAAACTTAAATCTCACCAGTGAGAAACATCTAAAACAAAACAGACATGAGGTAAATGCAGCAAAACAATAATAACAGCAAAGCATAACAATGAACTTAAACACACAACAAATTGGTCATTATATAGTACTGACTAAAATGCAGCAGAGTAAACCAGACTATTAATATAAAGCACATATAATATATTTTAAACATACTCTGGAATGTACAAATCCACCAGAATGTTACTAGTGTAAATGTAACTGGTCTAACTTTGTGCAGCCATCATCTACTTAAGAAAATAAATAGAAAAGTAGATGTTGAAGAGAGTGAACCAGGTGCTTTTGCATAAAGTTTTGCTTGTATGTAATATCTAAAGTACCCAGGTTAGCTGTTAAGTACATTTATTTCCTATTAGTTCAAAGTTATTTCATCTTGGTTCCTGGCTTGTTGTCTCTGATTAAAGAGCGATGCTATGTTAATCATCTCTTGTTTTCTGCAAATGAGCAGCAGGCTGTTTCTTGAAGACATACTTGTTATATTCTTGTCCTATTTTACATTAGGGAGGGCTGTGGTAATCCTGGTAATCTTCTGTTGCCATTTTCAATCTGGCAATACCACAAGAATACCAGACTCATACCACAGGACTTTTTGTAATGGACCACTTTTTGGTCTCAGCTGAGCCAAAAATCTCTATGTTTTAAGACAAAGTGATGTCATGCTTCATCTTCAAGACATACAAAATAATAACTTCTTTGTCTTCAGACGATAACTTTCATGTCTCAAGACCAAGGCAGTGTCTTGGTGTCACTCAGTGTCTTGACGTAAGAAAATGTCTCAAGACATCTTGTAAATACTGTCAAGACAACTTAAGACACAGTGACAGCTAGGTATGTTAAACACCAAAAATGTATTTTTTGGACATTGCATTCAAATATGATGAAATATTATTAAATTCTAAATAATATATTCATTATTCATTTATTATCTTTTTACAATAGTGTGTTGTCAGATTATCCAACTACTAATTATTTGACACCTATAAAGTCCTTAATTTATACAGTTATTTCTAACAGTATAACAGTATTCTAAATGTACATATATATATATATATATATATATATATATATATATATATATATATGGTCTGTCCCACAGGGTTCCTGAATTCTTTGGTAATCTGTGCCTTGAATTGTTTGGTAAAGCATACCTTGAGTTCTTTTGTAATCTGTGCTTGAACTGGAGGTTTGCTAATAATACAGTTTAATCATTTTTTAAACATAATTGTGAGAGAATATGTTCACAGCATGTTTTTGTAGTAGTTCTTATTTTCTTATGTAGTGTGAGTTTGTTTTGGGAAGGCAGGGTTGGTGGTGGGATGTCACTCCCACGCAGATTAATGAAAAGACTTAGTACAGTGTGCTGTGTGACAGGGGATGGTTTAGAAGCCCATTTTAATGTGTGAAAGACAGAGCCTGTCATTCGTTATTACAGCCCAAAGAGCCGCAACAGTGTGAATTTATGAAGACAAGTCTGATTGAGTTTTTCTGGCTCACACTATTCCTGTCAGTAATGTCACTTCACTGTCAGATGCAACGCTAATCCCCTTAGTCAAGCACAATACACAAGACACCAAACTGATTTTGTCTTATTTTTCCTCAAAGCGCTAGTTCTGCGAACAACTTAATTTTGACTTTTTCCCTGTACGCAATCTGTGGATGACCAGCCAGGACATGTTTGGTATCGGACGTTTTGCTCCTCCAGTTTTGTACTGGAGCTATGAGAAGTAGCCAAGCCAGGACTAAAGTTTTGAAAGGGCCTGACAAACATGCAATTACGTTAAACAAAGCAGCCATAACTATGGGTGTTTGTCCACTGAGCATTCAAAAACAAAAGAACTGGGTTAGGGTTAAACACCAAACAACTTGCAGTTGACGTCTTTGAATTTTTTAGTAATCTGTGCCTTGAAATCTTTGGTAACCCATGCTTTAAATTCTTTGGTAATCCTTGCCTTAAATTCTTTAGTAATCCATGTCTTGAATTCTTTGGTAATCCATGTCTTGAATTCTTTGGTAATCCATGCCTTGAATTCTTTGGTAATCTGTGCCTTGAATTATTTCATAATTTATGTCTTGAATGTCTTGAAGTGCTTCTTTTTTTGGAATGAGTGTTTGTCCACTTGGCATTCAACAACAAGAACTGATCCAAACGCCAACCAACAGACACTTATATTTTGAACTCTTTGAATTTTTTGGTAATCTGAGTTTTGAATTCTTTGGTAATCTGTGCCTTGAATTCTTTGGCAATCCATGCTTTGAATTCTTTGGTAATCCGTGTCTGGAATTCTTCGGTAATCCTTGCCTTAAATTCTTTAGTAATTCGTGTCTTGAATTCTTTAGTAATCCATTCCTTGAATTGTTTGGTAATCCATGCCTTAAATTAATTGGTAATCCATGCCTTGAATTCTTTGGTAATCTGTGCCTTGAATTATGTGGTAATTTATGTCTTGAATGTCTTGAAGCGCTTCTTTTTGGGATATGTGTTTGTCCACTGACCATTCAAAAACAAGAACTAATCCAAACATAAACTAGCAGACACTTACAGGTCTCATGATTCATCTTCGGCCTGTTTGAGAGACTTGAATTGTCATAATAACCACTCTAAAGCGTCTAATCTGACTGATTAGCAATCTTTTTGCTGCATTGTGCTCTCAAGGGTGAACACACAGGCAAAAATACTTCTGCGGAAGTGCCACCCTCTCAACAAGCCAAAATAAGACCCCTCTATGCCCACACAAGTCAGAACTCCATTAGGCTCACCCCTAATGCTTCTAGCTGTGTTTTCCGATTTGACTAAGAATGCCACTTGAGTTTATTTACATCTAAATTGGTCTTTATGACAGAAATGCTGTCAGTGAAGTGCATTTTGCAGATGCTAAATCACTTGGATCTTTGATCCATGCCTTGAATTCTTTGGTAATTCATGCCTTGAATTTTTTGGTAATTCATGTCTTTAATTCTTTGGCAGTAAATACCTTGAATTTGTACCATACATTGGTTATTTATGTCTTGAATGTCCTGAAGCACTTCTCTTTGGGTTTCTTCTTGGTCATTTTTGCACTTTTTCTTCAGTTCAGACAGATTTCGTGACTTGGGGTATCTCTCTTTATTCCTATTATTATCAGTTATGTTAAATGGTACAATTGGCCAAAAAATCACAATGGAAAGGTGGAAGTGACAAATCCTATAAGAAGTCCAACCTGTCAAACCTGGACACACAACCTGAAAATCAGACTGTCTTGGTCAAAAGCACACAGATGGCAACCCTAGGAGGCTAGCATAAATGCTAATAGCATTAGCATTCGCTTCCTAACTAGCACGTTTCCTTTACAAACTCTTTACCAATTAAAAATTCTAAAAGTAGCAATCAACACATCAACATACCACTTTAGTTCACATTCTGCTGCTCCTCACAACACTGGATGACTTGTTAGATTTAACTGCATGTGTTTCCAAAAACAGAGGAGAACACCCTGGAGCACTATTAGGGCTTGAGCAGGTATAAAAAAACATAAGCCTGGAACATTTGGTTCACCACAGGAAAGAAAGCAAAGTTCCACAGGTTCTGATACTTTGTGGAGTGGAAAAATACTCTATGATGTGTTTGTTAAACACTGACTTGAGGACAGGGAAAAAACTGAATCTGGGACACAAAACTCAAAGAAATGCATCAAGAAGAAGGAATGTCAGTCTAATGTCTAATGGTTTGTCTTTTTCTGTAGTTGAAATGTTTAGTAAACGACTCATAGTTCTTCGAATATGTCGTATACTGTATGTTACTGGGCCCAATCATACCGCCAACACCAGCTACAAAGCTAATATTTTAACAAGTATTGGAAGTTAATAGCATTTATGCTGTGTTCCAGAGATGTCAGAACCTAGGAAATACCAGTAAATTGTGCTTGAATGGCCAAAGGATCATATTTACAATTGCTGAACTCAGGATTCTAACTGATACAGGAGATTATGAGATGTAATGTATAACATTTTACATGAGTGAAAAATGTGAATCTTGCAGTGAATGTGAAAAAATATACACCTGATGTGCTTTTAGTAGCTCTATTTGCTTTGAAACACAGCAAAGAAAAAACAAGATATGTATTGTCCAGATTCCCATGCTTGCCTTTTCCATGTAATGAGTGCATTTAAGTGTGAAGTCGTATTTACTATTTATCCATTTGGTATGTACAACTTTCAATTAGCAATAGCTGCGTTTGGGAATTGTTTTTATTGTTATTAAACATGGGCAAAATTCAGAGACCAAGATGGTGCTACTGTTTTTAGCTATGCTAATCTACTTTAGTCTATATTTATAGATAGCAATGTGTGCACAAAAGCAGGCCTATTAGAGATTAATTAACAGCTCCACACAGTTTAGCACGACGCTAATTGGTGTAAATAAGTTTCTATTGTTTGTTTGCTACATTCAACTCAAAGATCCAGCGCAAAAGTAAATAAGCGAAGCTTCAGATGCCAAACATATATTTGCTCATCAACTAATTTCATTGAACTATTGTGTTAATTTGCTGTCTTATTTGTTAATGCAACCTGATTTTATAATTACTGTGAGTGTCGGAATCCCTGACTGGATCTAATGGGATTTGTCATGTATATCTGACTTTCTAAATGGATGAGATCGCCTAATTAGCATATTTACCTTCTCCTCTCCTGATTGGTTGCAACTTTTGCTGCGTCAGTCAATAGTCCCAGCTGTGGTTGGATGCGTGTCTTGATTGACATGTTTATCTGCCTGCCCATTGGATTTCCTGTTGAGCCCTGCCTTCTTTAGAGATCCCGCTGTGTTTCTAAGAGCCTTAATGAAGTGGTGACACGCTTGTTAACAGCTTGAGACACATTCTAACGAGCTCTGATTAGAGGCCAGAGAGATTAGCGCTCTCTCAATTAAATCTTTACACAAAACACAGAGGCCGTCCCCGAAAGACCACGGTCAGGCTGCAGTTATGTCCATCCTGTCACACACTGTGGTATATGACCAATAGTCAGGTTTGTAATAAGGTATAGATTATTTATAAAGCTTTGTGCTCCGGGCGCTTGCTGTCCACCACAGACACGTACACATTCACATTAAATATTCAGGATTTTATATTTACATTGGAGATCTATTACCTCATGTACGGTATTGTGGAAAAATCCGGTCCCAGCCAGGAAAATTGTTTAAACCCATTCATCAGAGCAGTGTTTTTCCATACACCATATAGACACAGTTCAAATTGAGAGAGGAGCTGAAGGGGTCCCAGAGCTCTCATAAGAGAAAAGGACCCCCATAAGAGAGGGGTTGCCTGTAATTTCCTTTAATAAAACGTCAATTTTCAGATAGAATTAAAGAATTGACTGTCTTACTTTTCCACATTTTCATTGTGTTACAACATTAAACAGCCATAACTGCATGCCATAACTCATAAAGTCTTCAGGAACAACACTGTGCATCACTCTGCAAATAGCTGTGGGCTAAATGGGTCAAGCTAAACTGCTGTGGGCTGAATGGGTGGAGCTACATAGCTGCAGGCTGAATGGGTGGAGCTACATAGCTGCAGGCTCAATGGGTGGAGCTATATAGCTGCAGGCTGAATAGGTGGAGCTACATAGCTGTTGGCTCAATGGGTGGAGCCACATAGCTGCAGGCTAAAGGGTGGAGCTATATAGTTGCAGGATAATAGGTGGAGCTACATAATGGCAGGCTGAATGGGTGGAGCTACATTGCAGTAGGCTGAATGGGTGGAGCTACATAGCTGCAGGCTCAATGGGTGGAGCTATATAGCTGCAGGCTGAATAGGTGGAGCTACATAGCTGTTGGCTCAATGGGTGGAGCCACATAGCTGCAGGCTGAAGGGTGGAGCTATATAGTTGCAGGATAATAGGTGGAGCTACATAATGGCAGGCTGAATGGGTGGAGCTACATTGCAGTAGGCTGAATGGGTGGAGCTATATAGCTGCAGGCTGAATGGGTGGAGCGCTATTGCTGTAGTCCCAGTGTAAATGAATGGAGCTAAGATGTTGTATGCTGAATGGATGGAGTTAAATAGCTTTAGACTGATTGGGTTCAGCTCAATTGCTGTTAACTGTGAACAGTTGGAAATGAACTGTTATGGGATGAATAGGAGGAACTAAACAGATGGAGCTAAACTGCTGTTGACTGAATGGGTGGAGCTAAATGGCTGTAGGCTCAGTGGGTGGGGCTAAACAGCTGTAGGGTCAATGGGTGAGGCTTAACCACTGTAGCATGAATGACTGGAGCTAAACTGCTTTAGGATGAAAGGCAAATATGAAACAACTGTAGACCGTTGTGACATCACAAACATGACAAATTCAAAACGGGTGGATCTGTTTTATTTTTGCAGCTTAATTTGTAAATTTTGACTGCTTTACTTTTTTTGTTAAAAAAAGCATGATGTTCAGTTATATTGCCACTCAATTATTATTGAAAATTTGGATTATTATATTTTAACTGAGCAGGTCAATACCTACTGACAGTTAAATAACTATAAGTATTTCTTTTTTCTGGTGGCCTCCTGCGCAATGCTGTAGTTAGGTATTGTAGGTGCTCCATCCAGCTGACCCTGCAGTGTGTTCTGAATAGATTGAGCTCCTGACCAGACCGCTGTACATGCAGCCTCACTGTCAGCCTCTTTCAACGTTAAACTGCCTCTGATGTCAGTGCGGCTTAGGTAAAGGTTCAAGAGGACGAGCTTGGAGGCCATCGAGCTGCAGAAATCTCCGGAATGTTTGGGAAGTGAGTTACAGTGGCGCTGACGTTTGTCTCTCCCGCAGCACGGAGCAGCTGGTGGTCAAAATCTTGAAAGCTCTGGACCTGCCGGCCAAAGACGCCAACGGTTTCTCTGACCCTTACGTCAAAATCTACCTGCTGCCTGACAGGAAGAAGAAATTTCAGACCAAGGTACGTCTCGTCTCCCTAACTGAGCCTCCCGCTTTAACTCCAGGCTTCTCATACATTTCAACATAAAACATAAAGTGCAGTTTCTGGCTGTTTTTGTGCTGTGCATTTTTTCCTCATTGTGTACAATGAGGAAAAATTCCACATGTGTAGAGAACCACTTAATGTAGATGTTACCATGACAATCAGAATCACCTGAGTCCAGTCAGAGTGAGATGATCAGCAGTGAGCAGTGCTTGTGTTCTTAATGACTTGTCATTGTTTGTAAAATGATGTCAGACTCAGGAAAACATACTTCACATGTACTTATTAAAGAAGGCCCGAGAGGAAGACATCGTGTTCTGAGACACATAAGCTGAACGTCTGTCCCACCGCCGTCTTTTAAAGATCAGAGCATAAACATTGTCTCCTCTGCATACCAGTTTCTGCTCCACCATGTTGAACATTAGAGACTTTCACTATGACGTGACGCACATGCAGAACGTACTTAAACTTTCCGATTGGGAATGTAATCAGATACAGGCATTTACACATATTATTCTTCTATTTAATGGACTATTTACAGGATAATCCATCTCATTTTGTCAGATGAAAGCTATAATCCAAATGGCCTGTTGGTCAGATTTTCAACAGATTATCAGGTTGCATGTTAACATGGCCAGTAATTTAGATGGACTATCAGACTGCAGTGACGACAAAACCTTCTATCTCCAAAACAGTAACTTAACAAAAAAGTGAAAACACATTAATTTATCATTAATGGAACGAGGTTTATTCAAGGGCATTTCAGTTTCTATTGGTGCACTCATCATGACATTTTTAATACAATGTAAACAATAGCTGCCATTTTCAAATTGTGTCAAACAAAAATGTTCAACCAAAAATGCATAGTTTTGTCCAGGAAACGCATTAGCAGCTCAACACAGAGTAACAACACCGAGAGACAGTTATTCTGATGGGTGACCACTAGGGGGCCTACAGAAAGGTGCTACAAGGCAATCATAGCCTGTTAATGAACTACATTGCTTGGTGTTAGAATTTTTGTTGCGATTATTATTTATTGTGGATTATGCTGTTATAGCTAATTGAAGCTAGACACGTTGGAAACAATAAACCAGCCACCGAGCTAACATTAGCTCAACTATACAACAAAAACAGACTTCTTTCTTAACATGATATTGATATATTTTAACAAATTAACATTACTCAATGAATTAAATGTTTGCCAGTAATCAGTAAAGTTTGTCTAAGTTATCAACTGTAAGTACAAAAGAACCAGAGTTGTGTGGGTTAATTAAGAAATGTAGTCCGACACAGATGTCAATACATTTTGTTGTGATTATGCAAATTTCAAAGATGCACTGAAGGGGATAACAGGCATGCAAGACTTAAAGGATCCAAGACTTAAAGTGACCCAAACTGAGTCCTCTCAAAACTGAAACCAAAAAAAGTCCTTTCTTCGATCTCTCCCTTGCCTCTCTCTAAACATTTTTAATACTTACACTGGAGAAAATTTTGAGAAAAGCAGACATAAAATTCGAGACAGATACTGAGATTACCAGCTGAGTCAGAGCAATGTGCACGTGGCAGCATGAACCCACGAGTGGTGAGCAGCATGTGAGCTCACCTTAAATTGAGTGCCCACAGCTGCTACCGCTCAGCCCTAATAACTCAGTCCTAGCTTTCCAGATCCTCCTAACAGCTGGAGCATGCCCAGTAAGTTGCCTGCACATTGCAATCCAGTTCTGTAATAAACACCTTATTGGGTCAGAGACTAAAAGATCACACACACAAACACACACACACGCATCTTCTAAGCCGCTTCTCCTTCTGAATCGTGGGGGGTGCTGGAGCCTATCCCAGTGGTTATTGGGCGGAAGACAGGATACACTCTGTACAGGTCGCCAGTCCATCGCAGAGCAGACAGACAGACACAGTCACCCACACACTCACAACTAGGGGCAATTTACCATGTCCAGTTGGCCTGACTGTATGTCTTTGGACTGGGGGGGGCCAGAGTACCCGGAGGAAACCCACGCGGACACGGGGAGAACATGCAAACTCCACACAGAAAGGACGAAAGTTCGGATATATAGGTGTCTGAAGTTGTGCATGATTCTGTAGCTAGAGTCGTGATCATATAAGGAGTAGATTTTATCTATGAGAAAAGTAAAAGGTTTTTTTAAGTATGGTAAATTTTTTCCCAAAGATCACCGTCATTTAGCGACCACATTGTGAATATCACTATATATATACATATATATATATATATATATATATATATATATATATATATATATATATATATATATATATATACATATATGCAAAAAAGTGGAATATTAAACTTTAATATGCATCATTCTACCAAATTAGTGCTTTTGAAAAAAACATTATTCAAGTTTTTCGTTAAAAGAATTAGTCATCATGAATTTAACTTTTAAATAAAAATATCCAGGGTTTTAGTCTATGGGCAGAGTCTTATTTTAGCCCCAAATAAAAAAAAATCCAGGGTTTTAATCTATGGGCGGAGCCTTATTTTAGCCCCGCCTCTGCATTTTAGAGCAGGAAGTGAGACTACATCCCTGTCCCTCTTGGCCACATGGTGAATGGATAGATCCCATTGTTTTGAAGTAAATATGGCTCAAAGTCTGAAAATAAGTGTCGAACACTACCAAAAACTACCAAAACACATTTTCTACAGCAAAGTAAACTTTTTTGCATTTTAATGAAAAATATGATGATCTTATGTGTGAACAGCTGTTCAAAGCTGTGTGTGTTGGTCATGTACTGGATGTCTTTTTGAGTTCTGCTCAAAATTACCTAAAATTGTCACTGTAGAAACAGCCACTACTGAAACATGTGGTAAAGTTGCAGCAGTGTTATGATGTTTTGGTGACAAAATGGAATTTTGAGTCACTTATTTCAATACAATAATCAACAAATTAAGTTCTACGGTCACTCAGAGCAAAAAGAAAAGTCTAAAGTCAAAGATCAGTTAAAAACTCTGAAATGTGTTTCAACTCTGATTTGAACTAATTTGGTAGAATGAGTCAAAACACCAACACTAGCTACTCAAACCGTAGACTAAAATGATTAGATTTCCAGTGTAAGCTGTGCTTTCAGTGTGCAGCAGTGTTAGCCTGCAGGTAGCATTATTCTTTTCACTCCTTAATAGCCTCATAATTGAGAGGATCATTTCTGTTTACCATGGAGTGCAATAGCAGCGATTTTTACCGTTCATTTTCCTCATAGAGAAAACCAGCTCAGACCCTAATGTGTCAGATTACCTAACGTGGTCACAGTGGCGGCTGCAGACTGCGGGAATGAGAACACGACTTCAGAGATTAGAGGGTTAACCTGCTCATCTTCTCAGGCTTCATTAAGCTGTGTTGTGCTGTTTTTCCTCCGCCTGTCAGCAGCGTTTCTCTGGCTCTGAGGCTCGCTCTGTAATCACCCCCTGTTAGAGCTCCCTCAGTGTCTCCACTCGTCTATCTGCCTTCACCTCTCCCTCGCTCACTGCTCTCTCTCTTTTACTACTCAGCTCCTTCACTTATCCGTTACCTCTGTCTCATTCTGTCATGCTCGTTCTGTTCTTTCCTCACTACCCCCCACCCCTTACACATTAAATATTAAAGTTCTCATATTTACATCACAGATCTTTTACCTCAAGTAGTGAGGTACTGCTTGGTAGTTACCTTGCTGTCTCTCTCTCTCTCTCTCTCTCTCTCTCTCTCTCTTTGTCTGTCTGTCTCTCTTTCTGTCTCGTTCTGTCTCTCTCTCTCTCTCTCTCTCTCTCTCTCTGTCTGTCTCTCTGTCTCTCTGTCTCTCTCATTCTGACTCTCTCTCTCACCCTCTCTCTTTCTCTCTCTCTATATCCCTCTCTCGCTCTATCTATCTATCTATCTATCTATCTATCTATCTATCTATCTATCTATCTATCTATCTATCTATCAATCTATCTATCTATGTGTCTCTCTCTGCCTCTCTCTCTCTCTCTTGCTCTCTCTCTCTATGTCTCTCTCTCTCTATGTCTCTCACTCCCTGTCTCTCTCTCTCTCTCTCTCTCTATATATATATGTCTCTCTCTCTGTCACTCCCTCTATGTCTCTCTCTCTCTTGCACCCTCCTACTTTCTCTCTCTCGCTCTCTCTTTCTCTTTCTCTCTCTGTCCCTTTTTCTTGCCATATTGTTTTCTACTTAATTTCTCATTTTCTCTTTCTGTCTCCCCATCTCTCGCTCTCTCTCTCACTGTGTCCTATCTGTCTCTTTTTTTACCGTTTCTCTCTTTCATACTGTCTTTCTCTTCGTCTCTCCTTTTTCTCATTCATTGTTTGTTTTTTCTCTTAACCTTTTTTCTCTAATCTGTTTTTCTCTCTCATTCTCTTCTTTCTTCACTCTTTCCTCACTCTTTTTCTCACTTTCTTTCTTTCTTTCTTTCTTTCTTTCTTTCTTTCTTTCTTTCTTTCACTCTTTCACTCTTTCACTCTTTCACTGTGTCCTCTCTATGTCTCTCTTTCTCTTTCTTTCACCCTTTCTTTCTCTTTCCTTTTTTCATTCACTCTTTCTCTGTTTGTTTTTCCCATTATTTTTTTCATTCCATCTTTCTCTTTTCTCTTTCACTTTCTCGCTCTTTCATGCTCTCATCTATATTTCTTCTCTCTTCCTCTTTCACTCTGTTCTTTCTTCACTCTTTCCTTACTTTCTCACTCTTTCTCTCTTTCACACTGTTTCTTTTTTCGCTCTTCCTCTACGACTCTTCTTTCTTTCCTCCCCCTCTGGTCTCTGTCCCTTATTTTCTCTTTCACTCTTTTTCTCTCCATTTTTCCTTGACATGTTTCTCTCTCTCTCTCTCTCTCTCTCTCTCTCAGGTCCATAGGAAGACTCTGAATCCTGTGTTTAATGAGACGTTTCAGTTTGGGGTGCCTCTGGCTGAGCTGCACTCTCGGAAGCTTCACTTCTCCATCTACGACTTCGACCGCTTCTCCAGACACGACCTCATCGGCCAGGTGGTGGTGGACAACCTGCTGGACTTCAGCGAGGGCACCGGAGACAAACCCATCTGGAGGGACATTGTGGAGGGAACAGCGGTGAGAATAATGCCTTAATCACTTCACACACAGGGTTTGCGACGTCTGCTCAGAGGCTTATGTAAGCTGCGTTACATCTGCTGTGCTCTGCGTACATTTAATTAGCATTTAGCAGTTTGTTTGTCCATAATTTGTCATTTGCAGCCTGAATGTTTGTGTGAGAATATCCTCCACACTATAAAAATCACTTTCACACACAAAGATAAGATGCAGTTTACAGTAGGCTGACTTTCAGACAGCTGGCAGGAAAAACTGTTCAATACTGTGGCTGCCCGGCTGCTGATATTTGGATAGAATTATGAGATGGATTAACTGATAAAAGTCCATCTGAAAAAAGACTAGTTCACACCTGTTTTCATGGTTACACTGCACCCATTTTCATGGTAACACTACACCCATTTCCATGGTCACACCACACCTATTTCCATGGTTACACTACCCTATTTCCATGGTTACACTACACCCACTTCCCTTGTTACACTACCTCTTTTTCCTTGTTTACACTACACTCATTTCCATGGTTACACTACACCCATTTCCATGGTTACACTACACCCATTTCCATGGTTACATTATCCCCATTTCCATGATTACACTACCCCATTTCCATGGTTACACTTCAGTCATTTCCATGGTTACACTGCAGTCATTTCCATGGTTACACTACTCCCATTTTGATGGTTAAACATCCATTTCCCTTGTTACAATTATACTCTTCTCCACGGTTACACAGCTAATTCCTATGTAATGCCGTAATGCCTCTTACTGTATTTAAATCTTCCTCAGTTCTGTTGGAAAAGCATTTCAAGGGCATTAATAATGAAGCTGCTTGGGAGAATGACTGCTTAAAGTTGACATCAAGGCAAAAATGGGCAGTCCAGAGAATGACATTTTACAATTTACCCCCCTTCTAATGATGTGTTTGAAGGTGGGAAGAGGTTTGATAAAAAAGCCCTTTGGAGCAGATATTATATTGTCATCTTTTTGTATTTAGTGCTGTGGTGATGGGGGTGGTGGTGGGCGAGGAGGAGGATGCATGCTGGGTATTTTAATGAGAGAACATTAAAACCCATCAATGTCCTCTCATTACAGAAAGATTACAATATTGTGAGTTTTTCCAAACCAATGAGGCTAAGAGATGCTACAGCATAGAATATTACATAACACAGCAAATAAGATATTAAATGCTAGTTTAAGCTGGAATCTAAATCTAAATCTAAGATTAATCTCTAGAGCTTCTATAATCTATAGATCTAAAGTTAGTTTATATCTAAATATTTAAAGTATGAGACATAAAATATGAGATTTTATTCCAAAATGTGTAAAAGTGCTCAAAGTAGAGAAAACCTTGAGTAAGATGTGGATGCGGAGGTGGTTTTAAGTTGGTGCTAAAGTTTTAAGCAGCATATATGTGATATAAATTGAACAAATAAGTGATCAGTGACGTCAAAGTGGCCAACAGATGTCGAGGGAAGAACTGGGAAACTGCATTTGAACAGTGCACAGCCGCTGCAGGTTTTGAGCATACATGTAGAGCATTTTAGTGAATTAGTTCAAACTGTGTCTCACATTATAAAAAACTATGAAAGACCAATTAAGTATTCAGACCTTCGATATTTATAATGAATGTTATGATCTATTTAAACCACAGATGTTAAATATAGTAATACACAAAGTACATACAAAATCATCATCTGTCTCAAACGCCTACGCCTCTATTTACACGTAATAAATAATATAATTTATAATAATATAATTTTATAACATTTGTTTCTTTTAAAGTGAGGTTGAACGATTTAGAATGATAAGAAGTTTAATTTTTGAGTTTAAAAATACTGTCCCACTTTTCAGTGTCATTACCGGGATCCAGTTTTGGTTTGTAGGCGGGGCCTTATTTTAGCCCCGCCCCTGTGTTTTAGAGCAGGAAGTGAGACTGCATCCCTGTCTCTCATGGCCACATGGTGAGCACTTAGATCCCATTATTTTTGAGATAAATGAATCGCACTGTGGAACATTCAGGATTGTCACTACCGAAAAACAGATCTTCTGCAGTTAAGTAAACTGTTTTGCATTTTAATGAAAGATATGATGATTTTTTGTGTGTACAGCTGTTCAAAGCTGTGCTTGTTAGTCATGTCCTGGCTGTGTTTTTGAATTCTGCTGAAAATTTGCTAAAATTGTCACTACCGAAAGTTTCGGTAGAGTTCTGATTGTTTTGGTGGTGATAAAATACAATGTTAAATCATTTATTTGAATGAACTAAACATAGTTAAGGTATAGAGTCACTCAAAGCAAAAGGACTTTAGTCTAAAGTCCAAGTCCAGTAAAAGTCTGAAATGTGTTTTCAACTCTGAAACAGTCCAGTAGAGGCGTCCATAATTAAAAGTTACTCTGAAACAAGCACAAATAGGTTTAGACTATGGTCATTTCTTTTTACAAAGTTATGATCTTTTTATTATTTTATTTTTAATATCAGTGACAGTCAATCCTGAAACCTTGGGGGACACAATAAACAGAGAGAAACCAGATAAAGTACAGAAGACGAGTGACCGATGCACAGCATTGTGATTGAATGTGAGAGAACATTAATGTGTGCAGACATTCAGCGCTGTGTGGTATGTGGATTCCTACTGTATGATAAAATTCAGTCTTATTGTTTGCTCTGAGGATAACACAGCAACCCAGAGGAGGCACTGCAGGCCTATATATGACATAATTCAGTTTTTATTTATTGTCTTCAGTTGCAGATGCAAAGACAATTGAATTACATAACTCCCGTCTTATATTCTCTGTTGGAACATCGAAGCTCGTTGCATGGTTCAGTGACAGATCTGTGGGTGTAAAACCAGTGCTGATGCTGATGTGTCCTTGGAGAAGCTTCCAAAACAGCGGAGAGGAAATCACATCAGGAACAGGCATTGCCTTAAAAGGAAAACATGAGGGATTTAAAAAAAAAACAGTTAATTAATGAAGGTCAAACTCTTCTGAGCATGTATGGAGAACACGCTGAATCCAAAGCATCCTGGGTTGGAGCGGTGAAGCCTCGCGCTAACAGCCGCTCGCTCGTGCTCGCTCACTCTTCCGGCTTCTGAAAAGCATCGATTTTGATTAAATATTGAGGCAAAGTGTTTACCAGCCTGTCCTCGCTCTTCTTTTCACCACAGCTGGTGAATCACGCTGTGCTGTAGAGATGAACAGGAGAAGAATAGAGAAAGTCTCACCCACAGAAAGCTCAGCACTTTAGCAGCGTCCTCACTTCAGCCAAATACTAATTACTCACTAATTTTACTTTTTTTTTATTTTAATCTTTAATTACTCATTAAAATACTCACTAATTTTTCCCTCTTGCTGCAAATGTAGTCAATCAGCCAAGACATGTATGGTGTCTGAGGTTTGCTTCAGTTGCCGTTAGCTATGAGGCTAATGTAGCTAACAAACAACTGAAGCTTACATACACTAAATATGCTATATGGAAGAGAAATATGTGTACCTATATTTACTCTTAGGGAGAAAATATATGTGTACAGAAGTTGTGAGAAGTAATACTGAAAAAAAATTGAAGTGCATTATTTATTAGTCCTTTATTTATTTTTTTCTGCCTGTAAAACACCCCAAAATAGCAAAGAAAAAGCATTTATAACATCATGTGTGCAATTTTAACATCAAAAACCTCTAAAATTATTTTTCTCCCTTATAATTTACTTTTTTTAAATATTCGCTACACCAGCTTTGTTCAGCAGGGGGCAGCTGTGCCCTCCTCCTTCACTTTTTAGGGTATATATATATATATTATATATGCATTCTGACTAATTCTCAGGTTTATTATTCAGTAACTACATGGACTTGAGCTATTCTTAGATTGCAGACGAGAGTAATAGATCTTTGGGCCTGCTGGTGGGCCCTGGACATTTAGAGGGCTAATGAATGAATTTGGCGCCGTCTTTTAGGAGATTCTTTTGGTTCTGATGTTAAGAGGCTATAAAAATTAGTCACACAACATTAATCAGAAATCAAAGGAATATGTCTAAAAACATGTTTTATTATTAAAATCCAAACGAGGACTTTTTCGTAGCTTTTGTTTTGAGTATCGGTTGCTGCCTGCTCAGATGAGCTAAAGCTAACTGGATGCTGATGAGGACTCATCATCATACACGAGGCAGCAGTTAGAGTTCTCCTCAAAGCGTGTTGAGCTGTCCACTGATGTTGTGTTAGCGGCAGCTAACCAGATTCAGTGGTGCGTCACATCTCGGAGGAAGCTGCTGATACTGTTTCAGCTATGCTAATGTTCTTTAGTCCATGTTCATAGACAACAGTGAGCAATATATGTAATCAAGTCTGTTAGAGATAATAAACACCTCCATATGGTTTGAGACGACTGGTATGCTAATGCTGTGCCATGCTAATTGGTGGACTTCAGACACTCAACAGGCTCCAGCTGATCAACTACGTTTTGAGTAAGAGGGGAAATTGGGGACATTTAATTTTTCACCAAACTTCCACTGTAAGTTCACTATGGATACTAAAGCAGTGAGTCCTGTGAAAGGAAGGGTCACCCTGGGCTCTCTGGAGGTCAAGAAACCGAAAGAGAAGCAGCGCTTGAGTCTTTCAAACTCCTACAGCTGAAAAAGAATAAATTATCATTTAAATATTGCACGACAGAGAGAGCAGCTCACAGTCAACGGCTATACATTATTACTATTACTGAACATGATGGAGAGAGAAAGAGAACAGAAAGAGGAAAGAGAGAGAAAGAGAGGCACAGTAGAAGACAGGGAAAAAAAGATTATAAGAAAGAGGAGAGAGACAAATAGATGGAGCAAAAAAGAAAGAGAGAGAGAGAGAGAGAGATAAGAGAGAGCAGAGACACAGAAAAGAAAGAGAGAACAGAAAGAGAGAGAGAAAAGAAACAAAGGAAAGAGAACAAATAAAAAAACAGCAGAAAGAGAGGAAAGAGAGGAAGAAAGATAGAAAATAAAAAGAGAGAAAAGAAAGGAAAGAGAGAAAGGAAAGAGTGAGAGAAAGAACAAAGAGAATGGAAAGAAAGAAACACAGAGAAAGAACAGAAAGGAAACAAAGAAAGAACAGAAAGAGAAGGAAAGAGAAAGAACAGTCAAAGAGGAAGGAATATGAGAGAGACCAGAAAGGGAGAAAAGAAAGAAAGGAAATGTTGAGAGAGAACAGAAAAAGAGAAAGGAAAGAAAGTGAAAACAGTAAGAGAGAAAAGAGAGGACAAAAAGAGAGAGGAAGAAAGGAGTGAGAGAGAGAGAGGGGGAGAGAGAGAGAGAGAGAGGGAGAGAGAGAGAGAGAGAGAGAGAGAGAGGGAGAGAGAGAGAGAGAGAGAGAGAGAGAGAGAGAGAGAGAGAGAGATGGTTTCTGACTCACAGCTCGGCTTTCTTAGGTCAGCAGATCTGTAAGTGCATGTGTTGGAGTTTGGCTCTAATTCTCTGACCTGTGTGTGTCTGTGTGTGTGTGTGTGTGTGTGTGTGTGTGTGTGTGTGTGTGTGTGTGTGTGTGTGTGTGTGTGTGTGTGTGTGTGTGTGTGTGCAGGAGAAAGCTGATCTGGGGGAGCTGAATTTCTCACTGTGCTACTTGCCAACAGCTGGCCGACTGACGGTCACTATCATCAAGGCCACAAACCTCAAAGCCATGGACCTGACCGGCTTCTCAGGTACACACACACAGGCCTGGTTTACACTGTCAGCACATGGGGCCATACAGATGTCCTACCTACTAACATGTAATAACATGTCCCAGTTATGCTAAATACTGTATATGTAAGTACCTGTACATAATAATATGTCCCATATGTACATTAGATATACAAACTCGGAGACCGCGCTTCGTTTTTTAACAGTCAGCACACGTTTTCAAGAGATATTTTTGAGAAGATTAGATACAAAGTAGCCCATTATAGATGCTACAGAGTAAACAGGCTCCTAGCAACCTAACACAATGATGCACTGTTTAACTGTAGAGGCTAGAATGTCTAAACTTTCATAAACTTTCATAGCTAGAACACTATTTAGGGAATACTGAGCCATTTGGGATTCAACCTAAATCCTAAACCTAATCTTGGGCCCGATCCCATTTCACCCCTTGCCTCTTAGCCCTACACCTTTGTTCTGTTCTCGGTACATGTTTAGGGGTAGGGTGTCCCGATTCTTGTTGAGATAGTGCGAAGTGTTAGGGCTACACGGCCCTTCAAACAGAGGTTTTTCAGAAACTCACTCCAAACTCCTGAGTGCCTCATATCAAATCAATAAACACATTATGCGTTAATCACAAACGGGTTCATCAAACATTAACAGAATCCAAAGTCACTAATGTTATACATGCCAGCTAGCGTGTTGTGTAGCTAGGCTAACTACAACAAAAATGATTTGCAGTGTATCCTTCATACCATAAACGAATCATAACTAATTGTAGCTGTGTTGGAAATTCAGGGGCTACATCCTTTGAAGAATGCAGTCAATGAGGAAGTGGCCAGTTAATGGAAGCACAAGGTAGTTGTTTCTATTAAGGTGGTCAGTTAGTGGAAGCACAAGGTAGGTGTTTCTAATAAAGTGGCCAGTTAGTGGAAGCACAAGGTAGGTGTTTCTAATAAAGTGGCCAGTTATTGGAAGTACAAGATAGGCTCAAATGTAGACTCCAAAGGACACAGACCCTGAATTGGGACACATCTAATTTAAAATGTTCCCCCACGCATTGCGTGCAATTGTACATTTTCACCAGTGAGGTCTTCAAATCCCTAAATGTTACTTAGTGCAGCTTTAAGAGTTTTTGTAAAGGCAATTTACAATGTCAGTCATGTGCTCCGGTAGGCTAGCCCTGTTAACAAAGTCCTGAAAATGGACAAAAACAAACCCACGCACACATCCACACAAACCCACAAACCCATCCACAGCCTCATTATCATCTGAGACATCATTAAGGCCCAGACGTGCCACAGCTTTAGATCATTACCATCTTAATACCAGCCGCACTTCAAGGAAACAATAACACTGAAGGTGAAAAAAAAATCGAACCTTAACTCTCCAGACTGCGAGGACGACCGAGCGTCCTCCAAAATGAGAAGCTGGATGTCAGAAACATTGCGTCATGGCAGTAACAGCGGAGTGAGATGGATGAGAGACAATCGCAATCAGTGTGGGTTAATTTAATTATCAGAGACGCCTCAGACTAATGAAATAATGAATTCTCTCTGAGGACGTGATTATGCAACATTATCACGCCGCACTCTCTGACGGGCTGACATTCAGAAGGAGGGCCATTAAACCCTGGGCAGGGCTGATCATTCTAGCCACTGCAATCGTTAGCGCTATTAGCATAATTATCGACACCCTTATTAGAATTAACAGTAGTTTTATTGCCATTTTGTGTACAAATGTTTGTTTCTCACTCTTTCTCTTCATCTCTCTCCCTCTCTGCCTCTCTCTTTCATTCTCTCTCTCTCTTTCTTGTCGTTTTCTTTGTCGGTCTCTCTGTTTCTTTTGTCTCTCTCAGACCCGTATGTGAAGGCGTCTCTGGTCTGCGAGGGCCGCAGGCTGAAGAAGAGGAAAACTTCCATTAAGAAGAACACGCTGAACCCCACCTACAACGAAGCTCTGGTCTTCGACATCCCCAATGAGAACATCGAGAGTGTGTCTCTGATAATCGCCGTCATGGACTATGACTGGTACATTCATTTTACAGTGCAAACACAGCAAGTTACTGTCTGTGTAGGAGAAAAGCAGAGCGCTCAGGAGGAAATCCTCTTGTGTAGCTTGTGTACACTCACACTGGCCACTTTATAAGAAACCCCTCCCTCGTAGCTCCGCCTTGCTGGAGTACAGTTAGACACTGTAGCACATCTGTTGGTGTACAGTTTGTGTTCGTCAACTTCTAAACCTTCATCAGTGGTCAGGTGTTTCTAATAAAGTGGCCAGTGAGTGGAAGTACAAGGTAGGTGTTTCTAATAAAGGACCACCGAACTTCTCCCGGTATGACCGAACCTCCTCCTAGTACAACCAAAACTCCTCCCAGTACAACTGAAACCCCTTCAAGTACAACTGAAACTCCTCCCCCTCCCATTACAACCAAAACCGCTCCTTTTTTTGGCCAGTTAGTGGAAGCACAAGGTATGTGTTTCTAATAAAGTGGCCAGAGAGTGGAAGTAGAAGTAGTTTGTAAAAAAAGCTGTATGGCTGCTGCAGAGCTGTTGTTGTCAAGACTAATTAACAGCATTAGCATCATTAGCATCAATAGTTTGGGCTGGCAGCAGATTGAGCTGGAGCCTAGTTAGAATTCCTCCTGCAGTAGTGCGAGTGTTGCCTCTGTGTCGAACACACAGCCCTGTGCCCCAGTGAGTCACTTTCTTCCCTGCACTCTTTTGCACAGACGCCTCATGAATAAACATGACTTATGCTAATACTAATGGCAGTAATGTCTGTGGTGAGACACTGTGTAACCCGGCCAGTGTTTTCTTGTCCAGAGGGGCCACCTTAAGTCAAAGAGTCACCGTGTGTGTGTGTGTGTGTATGCGTGTGTGTGTGTGTGTGTGTGTGTGTGTGTGCGCACTCATGTCCATGCAGATTCTGTTTGTTTTCATACATTTTCAGTGCAAATGTGTCTTGATTGTGTAGAGAAACCAGAGAAAAACAGGACTAACATGCTCAGACAGGAGCGGCAAAAAAGGTGAAGTGCTTTTTGCAGAAGCTCCATGTTTCATTTTTGTAACGCTAAAAGCACAAACCATTTCTTTTTGGTTACTGAGGTTAAGGTTAGGATTTTTATTTAAGCCACATATAGAAATGTAAATGCATCTGTCCCTCCAAGACACATTCAGCAACCAAATCTCCTCCCATTGCACCCGAAACTGCTCCCAATACAACAGAAACCCTTCAAAGTATCATCGAATCTCCTCCCAGTATACCTAAACCTCCCACTACAAACAAAACTCCTCCCAGTATGGCCAAAACTCCTCCCCATGCAGTACATCACTGGGCACGTGATCCTTGTCTGGGAGGAAGATAATCATGGTGGATGCACATGGATGGAGACTGGATGAAATGCTGAACAGAATTCGGACAGATGTTTTTATTTCTTTCTTTCTACATTTCTGTATCCAGGCATCCATCTCAGAATGAACATATATTTACATAAAACATAGTTGATAAGATAAAACGTTACATATATGTCTTTGTACTGTTTTGGTTCAGATCGCAGTAGATTTATAAATCACTGCTTTCTGATTACTGCTGATCAGCTTTGCAAAAGACTTTTATACAGTACTGCATATTATTATTATTTATATATACATTTATCATTACATATATACAACAAATATGGGCTCTATATCAGACCCCATGTCCTGACACTGTATAAATACAAACCTAGTGTTAGTGCAGTGTTTCTTTGTGTTTCTCTGTGTGTCGTTAGTGAATCAGCGTGTTGAGGAGTTGTGTGTATCTTGTGTGTAGAGTAGAAATGATTTTTCTCTTTTTGCGCTCCTCGCGTTTTGTTTTTTTTTTTCCTCTGGATTTATTGAAGAAAAACATCTGGTGCTCGCTGAGCTCGTGTACGAATCAGCAAATCAGCTTCTATTTTCAGCCGTGCCTCCATTAGAGGGGAAATTCACTCCCGGCTCCTGAGGCGCATGTGAGAGAGAGAGAGAGGGAGAGGCTCGTTTTGGCCTCGTCTAATGAAGCCATCTTCTGTAGCCCACAGATAAATACTGATGAATTGCTCGTAACGTTAATGCGAGGCACTCGTAAGAGATACGCTTAGACGCTGCTGCCACATCCCACACGCCGGAGACAAGCTCACCAGCTTAAATAAAGACAGAGTATTTTAAAAAGAGATAGGAAAATGAGATGATTCGAGATGCTTCATATTTTTGTTCATTTTTAGAAAGAATGTCCTACAGTGTCAGAAACCACATATGCAGGTCTGTATACAGTACATTCATTTCTTTAATCCAGTCCAGTCAAAACAACTCTCAAGTACTGAAGTTATTCATTTTTCAGCACCAAGAAACAATTTAAAACAGAAAATTACACAAAGGCCATAACAATTTGCTTTCAGTTGCTCAAAGAATCTGCAGACACACCTCCAAAGTTCAGTCTTAGAAGCTGGTTGATGATTTTCTGAAGTAATCAAACACATTCAGTGGTGTTGAGGTCTGGACTCTGGGGTGGTCAGTCCATTGCTCAGCTTCTTTGTTTGATGTGTTCATCTCCTTTTCTCAGTGAGGTTCTTCTTGCTACACATCCTTTCAGACCCATAGCACTGAGTCGTCCTCTCACGGTGGAAGGATGGACAGAAACACCTGTGGATGTTTTCAGATCTGAAGCAGCTTGATTTTCTCCTCTCTCTCTAAGATAAGAGTTTATCTGATGGGGGCAGTTTTGGTGTCTTCCCGGTGTTGGTTAGGAGCCACATTTTTACTCTGTAGCTTTTAACCAGTTTTTAACTCCAGTTTTGGAAGCTTCTGTTTTTTCACTTTGACTTTCTCCTTCATTATGGATTATTTTATATCTAATCTCCTTAGAAATATTGCCTGAAAAATTTTAACTTGCATATTTTTTGATTGGAAGTTAAATTAATTAAGGGTAATCGCTGCCTTTTGCATGATACTCCATATGAGTATGATTGTGATATGGGTGATATTGGCATTATATTAACTGTATTAGCTTACATATGTGGCCCAAATGCATTGTAAGAAATGATCTGTTCTTGCATGCAGTTTTTAATAGTCTCAATCTTATCTTTTAACTCAGAACAGTTGAATGTACAGTAATTTATACCTTGATAATCCCCCGGGCATGCAGCTGTTTTATCTTTAATAGCATTTCCATCCAGTAATGTGAGTGTGTGAGTGAGTGAGTGAGTGAGTGAGTGAGTGAGTGAGTGAGTGAGTGAGTGAGTGAGTGAGTGAGTGAGTGAATGGATTTATTCATCAGATAACAACTGAGTGATGAAAGTTCTTTTTTATTCCATATCATTATCTGACTGAATGACCTATGCATTTTGCATGCATGCCTTTCTAAAGGTAGAATTCCTGAATTATATGTCATTACCCACTATAAGCACATCTTCAGTCTTCAATATTGGATCATTCCATTACCTGCCAGTTATTAAGACTGAATACACAACTTTTCATCATGAGGATCAGAAAAGTGTTTATAGTATTAATTTCTAATCTGGTAGCAGTCGTGTTTTGGGCAGTCTAATTTTGGCAGTCGTGGGCTGGAGGTTAGGGATCTGGCCCTGTGACCAGAAGGTTGCCGGTTTGATCCCCAGGGCTGACAGTCTATGACTGAGGTGTCCTTGAGCAAGACACCTAACCCCCAACTGCTCCCCGGGCGCCCTGGATAGGGCTGCCCACCGCTCCGGGCAAGTGTGCTCACTGCCCCCTAGTGTGTGTGTTCACTAGTGTGTATGTTGTGTTTCACTTCACGGATGGGTTAAATGCGGAGGTGGAATTTCCCCAGTTGTGGGATCAAAAAAAGTATCACTTATCACTTATCTAATCAGAAGAGCATTTATAGAATTATCAACCAATCAGAAGAGCGTTAATAGAATTATCAACCAATCAGAATGGTGTTAATAGAATTATCAACCAGTCAGAAGTGTTAATAGAATTACTGTAACGATAGGGAGCGATGTTGAGGCGGATGCATGTGTGGAGACAAACAAGATTTATTATGGGCGAATCCAAAATCAGGGTCTAGACGGTCCATGGTCAGAGAGCCAACACGAAGATAAGGTGGGCCAGTCAGAACAGTGTTAATAGAATTATTAACCAATCAGAAGTGTTAATAGAATTATCAGCCAATCAAAACAGTGTTAATAGAATTATCAGCCAGTCAGAACAGTGTTAATCGAATTATCAACCAATCAGAACAGTGTTAATAGAATTATTGACCAATCAGAACAGTGTTAAAAGAATTATCAGCCAGTCAGAAGTGTGAATAGAATTATCAACCAATTAGAACAGTGTTCATATAATTATCAGCCAATCAGAACACTGATAATAGAATTATCAGCCAGTCAGAACAGTGTTAATGGAATTATCAACCAATCAGAACAGTGCTAATAGAATTATTGACCAATCAGAACAGTGTTAAAAGAATTATCAGCCAGTCAGAAGTGTTAATAGAATTATCAACCAATCAGAACAGTGTTTATAGTATTAATATCCAAACAGAACTGTGTTTATAGTATTACTGGCCAATCAGAACAGTGTTTATAGTGTAAATATCCAATCAGAACAGTGTTTCTAGTATTAAAATCTAATCAGAACAGTGTTTATAGTGTAAATATCCAATTAGAACAGTGTTTCTAGTATTAAAATCTAATCAGAACAGTGTTTATAGTATTAATATCTTGTCAGAACAGTGCTTATAGTATTAAAATCCAATCTGAACAGTGCTTATAGTATTAATGTCCAAACAGAACTGTTTTTATAGTATTATCAGCCAATCAGAACAGTGTATATATTTTTAAAATCTAATCAGAACAGTGTTTGTAGTATTCAAATCTAATCAGAACAGTGTTTGTAGTTTTATCAGCCAGCCACTGAAGTTTTAATGTGAGCAGTCATCTAATAAATGTAAAGAATCACATGTTCTTGCAGACAGATTTTAATGGCCCTCTCCTGCTGTTTTACTCTCTGCTCAGAGCGTCATATGAACAGTAATTTATAGCATGAAGACCCTCAGGCTCGCAGCTGTTTTATCTGTAATAGGGTTTGCATGCAGAAACAAGAGTGAGTGGATTATTTGATCTAGAAATCACAGCAGGGTTTGTGAGTGTGATAGTTTTATCAGCCAGTTGGCCAGCACATTTTACCAGCAGGCAGAGGTCATAAAATTACTTTTGTGAAATATATATATCGTTTCTGAGCTCTTCAGTCATTGTGTAGTCATTCCATAATGAGAAATAAGAACTGGAATGAAAGGCTGGTGGAAGGTTGGAGAACAGAGTGTCTCGCTCACGCTGCAGGATGAAATAACTGCACCGCTCTCTTCAGAGTTTACCCTGTATGGAGATTGAGCTGCACGCTTAAGGGACCCGGAGAGTCCTCCATTTAGCAGCAGCCTCTTCATTCTGCTTTATTATGACAGCCAACAGGGCTGTGGTGTGTGTGTGTGTGTGTGTGTGTGTGTGTGTGTGTGTGTGTGTGTTTACCACTTAGTGGGGTCTATATCCCCCCAGCATGATGAAAAAAATGGATGTTTTATTTGTGGGGTTATTAGTTAGCGCTCCAGGAGGAGAACTGCAGCTTTATTAGAAAAACGTAAGACACTAAAACTGATCTTTTGAAGTAACAGTGCAGCAAATTTCAAATTTCACAATCTAAATTTAAATAGACTTGCTTGTGTGATTATGTGCTTTCTGACACAGGATGACGTGTTGTTTTCTATAAGGAGAACATGAATATTCTGTTCATGGAGAACAGTGTGTCATGAAGAGATGTAGAGGAATAAAAAGGTGGTGAACCCAAAAAATCTATGTATGGAAACATGGGCATCTACATATTGCTGTTGTCGGAAAAAAAACCCTTATATCTCCAAAATGGTAACTTTACAGGAAAAGGAAAAAATAAACCTACTTTACTTTTACTTTAATGTAAGTCAGTGGAACCAGAATTTTTTCCAAGTAATTTTGGGCCATTGCTTTTAGTGCATTCATCATAAAATTCACACACAATGTAAAGGGCAATGGGTACTTTCAAATTATGTCAAAAACTGAAAAACGTAAAAATGGAGATACAAGGTTTACTTCCATCAACAGTGATATATAAATATCTATAGTGGTTATTATGTTTTCATGTTTGATATTAATTCATTATGGCCCTTATTCATAAAGGTGGCATAGGTTCATGCCATGATCTTACAGTTCATTCATTAATATATGATGATAATTGATTTGGTTAATGAACTGCAAATTTTTCACTTCTACACTTTAACTTGAAGATTAATAGCTTGGAAAAATACTTGATTTTGTTACGATGTGACAGAAACCCAGACGCTAGCGGATAAGAGGTTAGACGGTTTATTCGTCTACCTAGCAGCCAAGGCAACAAAAAGGGGCAAAACACAAAAGAGTAGTCCAAGTTCAGTCCAAATGTTCAATAACCAATCCAAACAACCAGCAAAAGTACCAGAAAGGGAAATGCAACAGACGTAGTCAAAAACACAAATCCAAAAGTCCAAAATCACGGTTAAACAAGAGAGAACAGGGAGAATACGCTCAGCAAGTTTCAGAGAAAACAATACCTCGCACTGACTGATTGTCAGACCCAGGATTTTGTACTCTGTGCTCTAATGAGACACAGGTGACATCAGTTAAAAGTCTGGGGACTGTGAGCGCTGATAAGTGTGCGAGCCTGAGTCTGGAGTCACAGGCTCTCCCAGGGTATTCTGGGAGTTGGAGTTCAACTGATGAGTCCAATGCGTGACAGATTTGCAGTAAATTAACCCAGTTCATTATCAACATCATCTATAAAACCAATGATAAGAGTGAAATAGAAGAGATCACAGTAATAGTAATTTGTGTTTTTTATTTCCTATAACTATATTTATAACACATATGAGACATCAGTTTTTGACATAACTTGAAAATGCCTGTTGCCTTTTACATTGTGTGTAAATTTTATAATGAATGGATAAGAAGAAGCGCATTTGTGAGGTCAGACACTGATGTTGGACGAGAAGGCGTGGCTTGCAGTCTCTTCGCAGTCAGAGTTCTTTTCACTGGAACTAAGGGTCCAAGCCCAACTCCTGAAAAACAACCCCACACCATAATCCCCCCTCCACCAAACTTCACACTTGGCATAATGCAGTCAGATAAGTACCGTTCTCCTGGCAACTGCCAAACCCAGACCCGTCCATCAGATTGCCAGATCAGAGAACACGTTTCCACTGCTCTATAGTCCAGTGGCGGCACTTTATTCCACTGCATTTGACGCTTTGCATTGCAATTGGTGATGTAAGGCTTAGATGCAGCTGCTTGGCCATGGAAGATAAGAAAAACTTTATTGTCCATTAAATTTGCATGAAATGGAAATTTGTCTTTGGCAATCTGGCACCGAAATACATACATAGACACATAAAACACTTAAAAACACATACAGCAACAGTGCACATGAACTATGTAAGGGGTTATTTATTATGTCCTTATTTAGAATGCTCACAGCAGTGGGCATAAATTATTTTTTGTACCCATTCTTTCTAGCTAGTGGGACCTTAAGTCTCCTGCCTGATGGCAGCAACTGAAATGATGAATGAAGGGGGTGGGTAGGGTCCTTGTAGATCTGGGTTGCCTTGTTGGTTATGGATCGGAGGTATAAGTTATGGAGTGACAGTTGTTTATGTCCAATAATCTTACTGGCCTGGTTGACCACCTGAGCCAGTTTGCTTAAATGAGAGGTTCCCGTACCATGACACAGTATTAAAACCCATTCCATGAAGCTCTCTATGCTGTTCTTGAGCCAATCTGAAGGCCACAATGGAGGTCTGTAGCGATTGACTCTGCAGAAAGTTGGTGACCTCTGCGCACTATGCACTCAGCATCCGCTGACCCCACTCTCTCATTTTACATGGCCGACCACTTCATGGCTGAGTTGCTGTCATTTCCAGTCACTTCGACTTTGTTCTAATACCACTGACAGTTGACTGTGGAATATTTAGGAGTGAGGAAATTTCATGACTGGACTTGCTGCACAGATGGCGTCCTATCATGGTACCACACTGGAATTCACTGAGCTCCTGAGAGCGACCCATTCTTGTATGTATAGTATATATGTTTTGTGTGTGTGTGTGTGTGTGTGTGTGTGTGTGTGTGTGTGTGTGTGTGTGTGTGTGTGTGTGTGTGTGTGTGTGTACAACATACATATATACATACATAAAACGTATGAGGCCTATTATCATTATTGTTCTTATTATTTTAATATATACATACACACATATGGGACAAATTATTACACATATATACTTACCAATTCCAAAAAGTTGGGATGCTATCCAAGATGTTACATAAAAACAAAAAGCAATGAAGTGCAAGTCATTTAAACTCTATATTTAGTTGAAAAAAGTACAAAAACAGCAGATCAAATGTTGAGAAGCACAGGAGCAACAAAAGACTGGTAAAGTTGTGTAATGCTAAAAAACACCTGACACCTGATCTCACAACTGATTAGGGTAATTGAGAACAGGTTAGTAATTAAATGTCATTGGCTTGTTTTTCTTTATATTTTGCACAGCATACCGAGTTTTTTTTAAATGGATGGATGTGCAAAATACATTTGGGGCCTATTGTTGTTAAATATTGGCACTTACATATTTCCATATGAAACATTATTGTTATAAGTACATACAAATATACAACTTTTTGTACTTTAATAATCTCAGCATCATCAGAATCTGTGAATCATAGAAAAAAATTAAATTGCTGCATCTGGAGTTAAATATGCATGCATTTGGCCCTCAGTCTCTTCTGTGTAATATCATCTCAAATGTGTATATATATATATATATATATATATATATATATATATATATATATATATATATATAAATGTAGTATCTCACAAAAATGAGTACACCCCTCACATTTTTGCAAATATTTTATTATATCTTTTCATGGGACAACACTATAGTCATTGTTCAGCTTGTATAGCAGTGCAGATTTACTGTCCTCTGAAAACTCAACACACAGCCATTAATGTCTAAATAGCTGGCAACACAAGTGAGTACACCTCACAGTGAACGTGTCCAAATTGTGCCCAGTTGTGTCGTTGTCATTCCCTGGGGTCATGTGGCTCATTGGAGTTCCAGGTGTGAATGAGGAGCAGGGCTGTTAAATTTGGTGTTTTGGGTACAATTTGCTCTTACTGGCCACTGGATATTCAACATGGCACCTTATGGCGAAAAACTCTCTGAGGATGTGAGAAATAGAAGTGTTGAGATGGCCTAGGCTATAAGTGCTCAGATCATACGCCGCACAATGCATCAATTCAGTCTGTATTGCCATCGCCCCAGAAGGAAGCCTCTTCTGAAGCTGATGCGCAAAAAACCCTGCATACAGTTTACTGAAGACAAGCAGCCCAAGAATATGTATTACTGGAACCATGTCCTGTGGTGTGATGAGACCAAGATAAACTTTTGTGGCTCAGATGGCTCAGTGTCCAGCATGTGTGGCAGCGAACTGGTGAGGAGTACCAAGACAGCTGTCTCTTGCCTACAGTCAAGCATGGTGGAGGTAGCATCATGGCCTGGAGCTGCATGAGTGCTGCCAGCACTGGGGAGCTGCGGTTCATTGAGGAAAACATGAATTCCAACATGTACTGTGACATTCTGAAGCAGAACATGATCCCCTCCCTTCGGAAACTGCGCTGCATGGCAGTTTTACAACACAATTACGACCCCAAACACACCTCCAAGATGACAACTGCCTTGCTGAAGGTAAAGGTAACGGACTAGCCAATTATTTCTCCAGACCTAAGCCCAACTGAGCACTTCAATCCTCAAGCGGAAGGAGGAGCGCAAGGTGTCTAACATCCACCAGCTCCGTGATGTCATCATGGAGGAGTGGAAGAGGATTCCAGTAGCAACCTCTACAGCTCTGGTGAATTCCATGCCCAAGAGGGTTACGGCAGTGCTAGATATTAATGGTGATCACACAACATATTGACACTTTGAGCACAATTTGGACACGTTCACTGTGAGGTGGTACTCACTTGTGTTGCCAGCTATTTAGACATTAATGGCTGTGTGTTGAGTTTTCACAGGACAGTAAATCTGCACTGCTATACAAGCTGTACACTGACTACTTTAAGGTATACCCAAGTTTCATTTCTATAGTGTTGTCCCATGAGAAGAAAAGATATAATAAAATGTTTGCAGAAATGTGAGGGGTGTACTCAATTTTGTGAGATACTGTGTATATGTATATATATATATATATATATATATATATATATATATGATTGTTGGAATATCTCACAGTTAAGTAGATCTACAGTGGGTGAAGTGCTGCTGTTAATGTTTTCATGCTCTTATGCTGTTAATGCCCTATACAAGTCTCAGTGGAGGCTGCATATTTGAGAGTTAAGAGTTACTGTCTGTACAGCTTTACACCTGTGCTCTTTGTGTGTGTGTGTGTGTGTGTGTGTGTGTGTGTGTGTGTGTGTGTGTGTGTGTGTGTGTGTGTGTGTGTGTGTGTGTGTGTTTGGAAGCGTAAGAGGGTGTGTGTTTGTGCAGAATAGCTGGAATTGGGTGTGAAGTGTAGTTGCAAGTGGGCCGTGCAGAGAGAACATCCTGTATTACACAGCACATCTCTGCATGTATTATCATTTACTAGACAAACACCACTGCAGCCTGAGATCAGAACACTGAGAGCTTTCTGCTTCCTGCTCTCCACTCAGACACTGTAGAGAACAACTGAGGAAAGCAGCTCTAACCTGCAACACCAACTAAACACCAACAGCTTTAGTTTCTAAACTGAAAAAGCTGAACCAGATCTTACTGGTTTCTGAGGTTTAGAGTGAAATTTAGGATTTATTACTGCATATAGGTAATATTAATATGCCTCATATATAGAAATATTTAAACATGGGTACTGACATTTACATAATACATGTGAGACATTATTATTACATATCTGAATATAGTATTTGAATATATAAGTATATACACTACATATGGGACAATGCTGTTTCCTTATCTCGTATAGGCAATAATATAGATAGATAGATAGATAGATAGATAGATAGATAGATAGATAGATAGATAGATAGATAGATAGATAGAGAGATAGAAACAAAAAGATGTTGGATATATAAATCACCTCACAAGGTAGAAAAACTAATTTGTGTGTGTGTGTGTGCTAGACTGGTCTGGTATCTGAACTGTAGCCGATCATCCTTTTTCATGGATAATTAGTTTATAGAGATCTATCTCTCATCTTTCCCTCTTTCTCTTTCTCTCCCTCTCGCCCCCCCATCTCTCCCTCCCTCCCTCTCTCTCTATCTCTCTAGCTCTCTCCCTTTCTCTCTCTCTCTCTCTCTCTCTCTCTCCTCTCTCTCTCCCTCTCTCTCTCTCTGTCTCTCCTTTCTCTCTCTCTCTCTCTCTCTCTCTCTCTCTCTCTCTCCTCTCTCTCTCCCTCTCTCTCTCTCTGTCTCTCCTTTCTCTCTCTCTCTCCCTCTCGCTGTCTCTCTCTCTGTCCTCTGTGAAGGATTTCCGTGATAATTATGTGACCGGGACTCAGTATTTGTCCTCTCTTCTCTATCTTTTTCTGTTTGTCTGGGTAATTCAGTAATTGGGAGACACCTCCATCCCTCTCTTGCTCCCTCCGTTCTCTCCCTCTGCACTGTTCCCTCTCTTCTGTTTGTCTGTGTAATTATGTGATCTCTCAGCCACTGTCCTGTAATTACATGATTCTCAAACACCATCTCTCTCTCTCTCTCTCTCTCTCTCTCTCACTCTCATCTTTCTCTTCTTCTCTCCCTCTGCTACTCTGTTTCTCTCTCCTTCTTCCTTGTCTCTTTTCTTTCCCTTTTTTCCTTTTTCTCTTCCTTTTCACTCTCTCCCTCTCTTCTCCTCTTCTTTTTCCTTTTTCTCCTCTTTTCGCCTTTCTGTTCTCTTCTCCTCCTCCTCTTCCTGTCCTCTCTTTTAATCTCATCTTTTTTCCCTCCTCTCTCTCTCTCTCATGCTCTCTTTCTCAGTATCGGTCATAATGAGGTCATTGGGATGTGTCGTGTGGGCAGTGATGCTGAAGGACCAGGCAGAGAGCACTGGACAGCCATGCTGGCCAATCCACGCAAACCCATCGAGCACTGGCACCAACTGGTGGAGGTACAGAACTCTTCCTTCTGAGAGAGAGAGAGAGAAGAGAGAGAGACAGAGACAGACAGAGAGAGAGAGACAGACAGACAGAGAGAGACAGACAGACAGACAGAGTCAGAGAGAGTCAGTCAGATCCTCTCATTATTACCCATGAACTATGATAATGAGCTGTATTAGTTATTCAGACTGAAAGAGGCCTATAAAGGTCAGTTACGCCTTAGAACACAATCACTGATCAATTGATTATGCCAAGTGAAAACCAGCTGCACTGTTAAAAATGAGAGGTCAGCTCAACTCAGAATGATACAGTCACTGATTACAAGGCTTTTCTTGAGTTGACTCAACTTGAGGACACCCAGCTCAGACTTCTTAGCTGAGTCAGCCAGCTAGTGGGGAAACTGTACAGAAATCTGGAGAGGCCGTGAGCTGTTGCTATACTTTACTGGATTGTTGTCTTGAGGTAACAAGATAAGTAGCTCATTATTTCAAGATAACAATTTTATTATCTTGAGATAAGAAATAACTTGTTATTTCAAGATAATAATTTTGTTGTCTTGAGATAACAAGATAATTAACTCATTTTATAAGACTTTTGCTATCTTGAGATAAGGAGATAAGTAACTTGTTATTTCAAGATAATTTTGTGATCTTGAGAAATAACTTATCTCAGGATAACAATTTTATCTTGAGATGACAAGATAATTAACTCGTTATCTCAAGATAATAACTTTTGATATCTCAAGATAGGATAAGTAACTTGTTCTTTCAATATTACGGAGCCCCACTGGTGATATCCTGTATAAATAAAAATAATGCTTGGCCATGAGTAAGGAATGGAAACAAGATGATTATGTTGTGGCCATGACTTAGCACAGTGTGGGAGTGAGATCCTAATGAGTGGTCACAACTTAGTAAGGCATGATCTCATTCCCATGACTTAATTATCTCATTCCCACACTTTACTAATACTAACACATTATTAATATGAGATGTCACAAGCAGGAATCCATACAAGATAACATGCGTAACTTAAAATTTTGATACCTTGAGATAACAAGATATTTCATTCGTTATCTCAAAATAACAGTCCCAAAATTATAACTACCTCATGGCCTCTCTGGACTTCCATAAAATTGAGTAAAAAAAGTGACTTTGATTTTGTTTATCTAACGACATGCAAACCTAGAAACAGTAGCTGGGAGAATTTTTGACTCAACTGAGAAGTTTGAGCTGTGTGAACTCTTATAGTGTGTCTGCTCTAGCGCTGCACTAAAGAACCCTCCCCTTAGCTCAGCATATTCAGCTCAGGCCTTTACCTGCTTTAGTTTCAGTTGCTGTTCAAGTCCCAGTAAACGTGTGGCAGTAAATCCTTCCTCTGAAATACTTGCAGCGGGTCATTTTTTGCTCTTTGTTGATTTGTGTTCTCTTCTAGGAGAAATCCATCAGCACATTCTCAAAGAGCGCCACAGCCTCACCCAAACCACACATCGTGGTGGACAGTCCACACTCTGAGTAGAGATGTGAGTACGAGCTCGCTCGCCCTCACAGACACAGTGGGGGAGTGGGATTAAGACTAGTCTTTTATACCAATAGCTATACTTACAGTTATACCTATAGCCTTTCTGCATATAGCTACAGCTGTAGCCTACACATGTAAAAACAATGGTTCTTCAAGGGATCTTTAGTAAAGGCAGTGGTTCTGTTTAGAACTATTAGTTTTATATAGAACCATTTCATGATTGAAGGGTTCTTTGCATGGGCACATGTTTCTTCAGAATGTGTTGTATATGGTTCTATGTCCAAGCTTGACATTGTAACAATAGTGGAACACTTTTTTGGTGCGATCTAGAACCATTTTCAAAATACAACACATTCTTCATCAATCAGACGAAGCATTGCACCATGCAAGGAACCATATTTTTTCAGTGTGTATCTGTATCTAGCTATAGTTATGGCCTGTATATAGCAGCAAATATGCATTTATGAATAACCGGCTCTAAATGTAGGTATTGTGATATAAACGAATCTAAAATGAATGGGTTGAGATGGAACATTTGAGTAAAATCAGTTTATAAATGCTTAAACATTTTAATGTAAAATTATACATTCATTAAATGAAACAGCATAAAACATTTTATCACTGCTGTTATATTGTTAAAAGCTTTTAAACTCGAGTTAAAGGAGTTTAAAATGGCGCCTCATGTCATCATGCCAACCAATCAGCACTCAGTAGCAGTAAAGCTAACCAATCAGCACTCACTAGCAGCAGTGCTAAACAATCTGCACTCACTATCTGTAATGCTAACCAATCAGCACTCAGTAGCATTAATGCTAACTAATCAGCGCTCAGTAGCAGTAATGCTAACCAATCAGCACTCAGTAGCAGTAATGCTAAACAATCAGCACTCACTAGCAGTAATGCTAACCAATCAGCACTCAGTAGCAGTAATGCTAACCAATCAGCACGCAGTAGCAGTAATGCTAACTAATCAGCACTCACTAACAGTAATGCTAACCAATCAGCACTCACTAGCAGTAATGCTAACCAATGCTAACTTTTTTAGTGAAATACAAACTTCTACTTTCTAAAGTTAAAGGAAAGTTCTGGGCGAGTGATTAACTTTAGCTCTATCCACCCCTATTCGTTTAGGACTCACAATCAATTTGCATTCCTGTTTTTTGATATAACAAGTGAAATAAGAAGTGGCCTCATGAACCAGCTCTGGTTTAAACGTTACACGCACAAACACGGTGCTATTTCAAGGCATTTCACTTGCGAGTGGGCAGCTGGGCAGCTGCGTGAATGTGGAGTAGTTTTAGATTCATTCATGTTGCTGTACAAACATCTACATGCCACTTCTGTGCGTAGAAATGCGTTTTTACACATGACGATGCTAACGGTGTTTTTTCTTCTCTCCTCTCTTGCTCTCTTCCTCTCTCTCTCTTTTGTGCTCCCAGGTCAGCATTATGTTTCTAGCTCCAGACCTTCATTCTTTCTTCTCATCTGTGAATAAATCTCTCCATCAAAGAAGGAAGCAGAGAAAGGAAGACACTGACTTAACATTAACTACAGACCACAGATATAGAGAAAACACAGAGTAGAATAGACCCAACACAGAACACACACATGCATACACGTACACGACCCTCATCGGAGGGCATGGTTGCTGGTTGCTGGTTGCTATGTGCTACAGGTAGAGACATTAAAAATATATATTGGTTTATTCAGGGGAAAATATGATGCACATTCCCAATCGAAAAATCTAAAAAGAAAAAGAAAAAAAAAAAAAAAACAACGGAAAACATAGAATATCTTTATTTAGTTATTGAAAACTGAGCCTGAAAATATAAAAAAGATTTTTAAAAACTTGCAAACGTAATCAGGAGGACAATAAGACGCCTCACTACGGACCACTAGGATGTGTTTGTGTACGTGTGAATGCGAGCGCGTGAGTTAAAAGTCTGTCACGTAGACGTGCGGAACAAGCGCGTGCGGCGAAGGAGACCCTTCGTTGCTCTTTTCTCTCTCGAGAGAGGCAGACTACTTTATCTGTTGTAGCTCGGATCAGGAGAGAGAAGAATGAGGACGGACCCATTGGCCAAAGCATGTTGCGCAACCTTGAAATGTGTCCTTCCTGCCTACTGCATTTTTACCATGTGCTTATTTTTCCCTTCTGGGAGCTCATTACGATTAAATTAGCTTTTATTTTTCTATTTTTTCGATTGGATAATCATCTTCACCTGAATCGACCCATTTTGTTGTTGTTGGTGGTGGTGGTGGTGGTGGTATTAGTTTTTTTTTTTAACCAAAAGTAAGCGATGATTGTTCTTGGAGACGGAAACCGGACTACTTTGTGTGCGTGCTGAGGGACCCGTCCTGGTGGGCTCCAGAGGACTCTCGAGAAGAGCTGTGATTGATTTAACTCCACCAGAGGACCCTAAGTAGGACGCACTTGCTGGAAGTCTATCCTTCGGAGGAAAGGATTCTGCCATAGTATTTTATTTTTGTACCATTTCAGGATGATTTTTTCGTTCCCTTCTCTCAGGCCGCTTTTGTTTGAATCTCAAGAAGACAGAAAAAAAAAAACAACAAAAAAACAAAAGAGGAGATCATCTTCATCTTCGGAAGGACACACGCATCCGCGCTCCTTTTACTTTTCCGTGTACCTACGTGTTCGTGGGAGTGCTCCTTTTTGTACTGATATGCATTTGTTTGTTCGTTTGTTTCCTTTGTGCGTGCGTGTTTGTTTGTTTGTTTGTTTGTTTGTTTGTTTGTTTGTGCGTATGCCTGTGCGTCTGTGTCTGTCACCGTGATCCTGTGTATGACATGTCTTGGCGCCTCCCCTTTGTCCCTGAGCCCTGACCCCGGTCACATATGGCTGCAGCCGCTATTCGCACGGTTCACTAGTGCTGCTCTCGCGGCTCTTCGAGCTCCACGCATGTGCAGATGTGATCAGTTTGTTTGGATAATCTTAATACGTTCTTTTTTACAATAAAATTTATACTTTGACAGTTTGACGTTAACCTTTTGTGACTAACAGCTAGCTAGCTAACTAACATTAAACGTAATTCAAATAATCAACGAGCTATTATTTAGTTATTTGGCGATTTCTTAATAAGCTACTGTCATAATGTCTTCTGTTTTTTAAAATAAACAGCGCTTTGAATACTCATGGTTTGTGTTAGATGTGCTAGCAAGCTAAGTCCATCTTAGATAGCGGTAATGTTAGCTAACATTAGCTAGACAATAAAAATTTTGCTCATTGACTTCCATTAAGCTAATGTTAGCTAGCAGCATATTAGTGCTATTAATAACATATTAATGTTATTAATGTTAAATAATATTTCATTATTGTATATTTTCTACTTAATTAATTAATGTTCAACAGTGTTTTATGTTGATCATTTTGGGACAAACATTACTGCTAGGTGTTTTGAATTTGGGTGTCTGAAAATACACATGATTCGCATGAGCTATGCTAGCGAGCTAATTGCATCTTATGCTTAGACTTGGCTCCGAGTTTGGAAGTTTGCGACCATTTTCCTACGCTACAAAGTTGGAAGAACATGGATGCTTCCATGAAAGCGACTGCTGTTAGGAACAAGCTAATTAATTAAGCTAGCTAATTTTATAGTCAGTGTTATAGACTTAACCAAGCACTGTCTATATGTAGACTTATCTAAATCAAATATCATTTCAAAGTAGAGAAGTGGTTCTTCATTATTATCGACGGTGTGATTGATTTGACGTCATATGCTGAGCTCGGAGTCCCAGCTGAGCAGAAGACGTTTTATTAGATTTTTCCTAGTCAGAGATGAAAAATTCAGAGTTTTGAGCTTCATTTTTAGACAACATAAGCATTAGATAATGCTAATGTTAGCTAACAGCTAGCTTGTTACACTTTTTTGCCTAACATCTAGCTTGTTGACTAACATTAAGTTAATGTTAGCTGGCCAATGCCAACCAAAGCTGACTTAAGGTTAAAAAGCTACCTAGCTGTTCTTTAGTTCTTTGCTAATTTATTGGTATCCTGCTATTTCAACTAATGTAGTGTGCACTGAAACACAGCGTCACAGTGGAGCTAAAAATATAAAGAAATTGCATTATATATGCTAGCTAGCTAGCTGAATCTTGGATACAACAGTAAGCTAACATTAGCTGGCTAAATATCAGTCACAAAAGCATAGTAAGGTCATCAATATTAAGCTAAATGTCGCTGGTTAAGATAATCTCACAGATATGAAGTTGTAACAAAATGTTAACTCTCATATATGAATATTGTTATCATTCTCTTTCAAATCCGGTAGTCACTCTTTTGCGCGTGAGCCGAGAGGAGGTGCGAGAGCGGCAGGACGGGCCTAGAAAATGGTACACGCAGCCATATTATACTTCCTCTCACTTCCCTTCTTCCCTCACGTGGTGCACTCTGAATCTCGTAAAAGCGAAACGTGTCTTCTGTCCTGTGTCGTAGAGGAGGCGTTTCTCCAGTAGGACTTGTCATCGCACTCAGTATGGACGGAAGTGTAGATGACACTAATGCACTGCCCCCTCCGCCCCCCGTCCAGATGTCCATCACTGGAAAGCGCCGTTAGCTTGCTCCGTGCTCCTGTGTCGGGTGTGTTCTCCTTTTTCCTAAATGTGCTGTGTACGTCAGAAGGGGTAAAAACTGATGGTCATGGCTGTTAAAGGAAGAAAATGTTGGTATATGTTTTATAACTGTTGATAAAAGAGGTTTCAAAGAACGGAAAAAAAAGACAAACAGCTTAGCTACACTTTAGTCTGAGTGTGACTACCTTTCCTTTTTCAGACATTCCTTACAAACAGAGACAGAGATGGAGTTTTTGTTCATTTCTTTTGTCCACTATTGATGTCATTGCCATACAACTGCAGGATTAATGCCTGTGAAGGTTTACAGAGTGTCCAGGTTGTTGGATACATGAATCGTAGCTGATTTTGCAAGGTTGCACAAGCTTTACAGAGCTTTAGTGAAAGAATTCAGTTCAACCTGACGGGAAATTATATCGCACACATTCAAAGTGCATTAATAACCTCAGATTATTTCAGATATTTTTTTTGTATGTGTGTCAAAGATCAGCTAGTGTTGTTCAGAGATCCTTGCTAGCAAAGTTAGCTATGCGAATAGAGCCCAGTGAAACCTAAATAAGCAGCCCTGACACGGTTCATAAAAACAAAGGGACTTATCATGATGTTGCAGCCATGACGTGCGTTATATGTAGTGCTGATAGTCCCTCAGCCTGCATTATAGCCAAGGTTTTATGGTTTGAGCCAATCGTTTTGCCCCACACCATTTGGAGGTATGGTGCCACCCTAGAGGGTGGCTGCCCCAGCCATACGTTAGGGGCAGGGTGAGGGTTAGGATTAGGTTTTGGATTGAAGGTTAGGGTTAGGATTAAGGCCAGGTGAGGGTTAGGATTAGGTTTTGGGTTGAGGTTAATCTTAAAATTAGGGCCAGGGTGAGGGTTAGGATTAGGTTTGGGTTGAGGTTAAGATTAGGATGAGGATTAGGGCCAGAGTGAGGGTTAGGATTAGGTTTGGGTTGAGGTTAAAGTTAGGATTTGGATTAGGGCCAGGGTGAGGGTTAGGATTGGGTTTGGTTTGAGGTTAAGATTAGAATTAGGGCCAGGGTGAGGGTTAGGCATTGTGTAAGGTTGGTAAGGTTAGGTATAGCATAATGGAAGCAACATATTAACCACACATCCACTTAATGTAAGTAAGGTATCAACAGAACATCACCTGATGTGTTACTGATAATCTGTTAAGATCTTATTGATCATCTACAAAGGACCACTCAAAATAAACAGTTACCTGCACATTACTAAATCAAAATGTGTTACATTGAGCTTAACGTGTACTAAATATTTACATCTTCCTCTCAGCAAGTGCTGGTGAAACTAACGGAAACCAACAGGAACTAATACAACTAATTGCTAAAATCATTGTTTTTGCTAAGATAAGCTAGGCTAATGCTACTATAATGTCGGTGTGACAGAAACCATTGCTTATAAAGATGGTGTCATGAGGAAACATGAAAAACAAATAAATAATTGGCCATTTTTATTCAGTTTTGTTTTGTTCACAATCCTCACTGCATGGAATGCATAAAGCCAGTATAAGCTGCTGTCCCTGTTTCCTTGGCAACTTGTTTATTGATTTGTTGGTCATGTTAAAGCAGGGTGTTTAGCATTTGTCAATATGTACATATTAGTTATTTGTCGATAGTTAAGACATGACATACAGATTGGTGCTGCAGACTTGTTAGTTTAGATCAGACGTGGTTTTGTTTTGTAATGTAACTGAGATAATGTTATCACTGGGGCAAGTAGTTGTGATTAGCTACGACAACAGCTTGGTAGTGTAGCATTTTAAACGGGAGACTAAACAGTGTATATGAACGACAGTGAGTATAATTTCTCATTAGGTTGGGCTGAATTTTGTCCAGCATGCTTTAAAGCTTGTTTATCAGTTGCTAGCACTGGAGGGAAGAGCATGTAGACAGCAACTGGCTAGTAAATAGTAGGCCAAAGTGACAGAAACTGTGGTTTAATCTGGTAAAGGCCTTCATCAGTTCAGATAAATGTTATTGACTCTACACTGGCATTAATTCAGTAATTCACTCAATTTTTAATCCTGTTTTAATATTCAGCTCCACACTATGGCTATTAACACAATTTACTATGTACAAACCCACAGTAGAGCCACTGCCAGTGGGCTGCTTGCGCGCAGACCACCTTTCAGATCCAGCACTCGCACTGTTATATCACTCCGATACTAAAACTTTACTGTGCATTTCTCTCTCCCTCTGTCTGGGCTTGATTTATTCTCATCATCTTTTTTCAGACCTACCCAGAGAGCAGTACAGCACCCCCCTCCAACAAACCCATTCAGTGAGTGTGTGTGTGTGTGTGTGTGTGTGTGTGTGTGTGTGTGTGTGTGTGTGTGTGTGTGTGTGTGTGTGTGTGAGGAGATCAATGAGCAACAAGAGCTGATATATGATATCACACACACATACACACACAAGGGTGCATCGACCCATCAGCCGCTCTCCATTCGCTCGGACCGAACTGGACACAGACTGACCAAGCTCTCTCTCTCCCTCCCTCTCTCTCTCTTTCTGTCTCCATTTCTCTCCCATTGTTTCTTTTTTCCCCTTTCCTTTTTCCCATTGTTTCCCTTTCTATCCTATCCTTCTCTTTTTGCTCTCTCTCTCTCTCTCTCTCTCTCTCTCTCTCTCTCTGTCTCTCTCTGTCTCTGTCTCTCTCTCTCTCTCTCTGTGTGTGTGTGATCTGCCTTTGTTTCCTCTCCTTTTCTCTTTTCTGTCTCTTTCCTTTACGCATTTTCTGTGGTCATTCTCTCTATTTTTCTTTCTCCCATTGTCTTCTTTCTTGTTCTTTCCTTCTTTTGTTCTTTCTTTCTTCTTCTCCTTCTACCGTTTTATTGTTTTTTTCCCTTTCTCTTTCTCTACCCTCATTCCTTCTCTCTCTTCGGCCCTTCCCCATTCTGTCTCTCTTTCTATCTCTCACCCCATCGCTCTCTCTCTGTCTCTCCACATCTCTGTCTCTCTCTGTCTTTCTCTGTTCTCTTTCTTTCTCTTTCTCTCTCTCTCTCTTCCCTCCCCTCTCTCTCTCTCTGTGTCAGTGCAGTTTTGAATGGGAAATATGTTTGCATGCCTATATTAATATGAATGATGTCAACTTGATGCAACAATAATTAAATAAATGATTCTCAAAGCAAAAAAAAAACCCTGACTCTGAGCTGGACATTAATGGACACTAACACTACTAATGACGAACAGGGGTGACCCGCCGAGTCCTGACGTTAACGGTCTAATAACCAGTAACGTTGTTTATACTGTAAATCTTCCTTTAATCAGTATCAGTGTTTCTGTTTGTTTGTTTGTTTGTTTGTTTTTTGTTTTCCTTCCAAATGTCTACTTTTTTATGAGTTTAGATAAAGATGAGATTTTACGAACAGGGTGAGATGAAAGGGTGGAACTTTGAGTGAAAAAATTAAATGATGAGGAAAATATTGATGATGATGATGATGATGAAGGTGGCTGAAATAAAGGATATGTACCAAAAACAGTGTCTGAGCTTTTTGTTTAGTCTGCAGAGAATCTGTCCTTTTCTCCATCTACCCAGCTTTTATGCTCTCATCCTCTCTCTCTGTCTGTTCTTTCTCTCTGTCTCTCTGTTTTCTCTCTCTCTCTCTCTCTCTCTCTCTGCTGTCTCCTTTCTTGGTCTCTCTCGTTTTCTCTCTGTTCTTTCTCTCTTTTTGTGTTTGCTGTTCTTTTGCTCTTCACTGTTCTCTTTCTCTCTCTCTCTATGCATGTGCTCTCTGTTCTCTCTCTCTCTGTATGTGCTCTCTCTGTTCTCTCTGTTGTCTCTCTCTCTATGTATGTGCTGTCTCTGTTCTTTTGCTCTGCTGTCTCTCTGCTCTTTCTCTGTGTGCTCTCTGTTCTGTCTCTCTCTCTCTCTTTCTCTCTGCTGTGCATTGAGTGTGTAATTATTTAGTGCTCTTTTATAAATTCTTTATGTTTGAGCCCATTTTATATAAATACACTGTATAAAACTGCAGCTCAGAGTGTGTGTGTGTAGGTGAGTGCATGTGCCAGGTTTAAATCACATTGTAGGGACCAAAATCTCACATCACGGGGACCTTTCTTCTTTGTCGAAGGTAAATAGTTTAATTTTAAGTCCAATATACGTTTTAGGGTTAGTATAAGGCTTAGATTGGTAGTAGTTAAGCTTTTGGTGAGTCTGATATTAGTGGAAGTCTATGTGATGTCCCCACAATTCACAGAAACAAACGTGCGTGTCTGTGTGTGGTTAGATATCGGTTTTGTATGGGGGGCTGTTTAGAGTGAAATACATTGAAACACTGGCACACAACCACAGCTTATGTAGTATATATATATAATGCTCTAAAATCAATTAGAATAAAAATATCTTTACACTGACTTACAGTGAAAGGTAAGACTCTCCTGTACCTTCACTATTTTGGAGATGTATGTTTCTGAGTGTTGAGAGTTGTTACAATCTGAACTACAAGCTGTTTCTTAGCGAGAGTTAAAAGCTGTAACACAGGGGAACCAAGTAAATTACACAGCAGTGTAGCAGCATCCGCAGTGACCTGATCGCTGTCCACCAGCGTGGTATTTAGCTGCACAATGAGTGGTGACGTCTGCGCACTGTCAGCGCTCCTTCCTTTACTAATGATTTCTGGAAAAACTAAAAAACTGTCTTGCACAGATCAATGACTGCAAAGCCTTCGCCCAATCATTCACACACAGTGTGTGAGTGTTTCATAGGTGTGTCCAAGTGTGTGTGTGTGTGTGTGTGTGTGTGACTTTACTTAAGCTTCTCCCTTTTCCAGTGTTTCAAAGCAGAGCTACTGTTCTTGCATTTCATGTGACGTCACACTGTATAGAAGCATCTTTTGAGGACTGAATCATTAATCCAGTGTCTTCTCTCCAGGTTTGGAGCCTCTGCACTGTATAGTTTAGTGTTTCTCTCTGCTGTTCACGCCTCGTTCAGCTCCAGAAGGGTTAATGAGCTAATCATCTCAGGTATTTTAACCAGGTTTAGACGGTGCGGCGGCTGCAGGACTGGAGCTGAACTCTGAACTAACTGCATTAGCAAACTTACAGAATCACGTCTGTCAGAACACGACGTCGTTTTCCGACCCACGACATTCAGCCTGATGTTTAACGTTTGTGTTTCTCCCTTCAAACGTTATTTAAATCTCCAGAAACAGAGAGAGAATTGATACCGGCTGTTTGCAGCTCCGTTAGGGGGGCGGCTGTTTACCTCTCGGCTGTTAGCATTAGCTGAAGTTACCTCAAGGCTAGCATTGCTCACGTCTGTGTTAAGTAGCTGATGTCGTTACCCTCCTATGATGATGACAGAGTTTATCTCCTCTTTCTGCAACACTGTGGGATCCTTTACCCACCCTGGTGTGAAGAGCTGGTGGGCTTCTGAGCGTTTAAATGCTTTGAGAGACCAGAATAGGGGGCTGATATAAATGTCAGGAAAACACAAATTTGGTAGCGTAGTTGAAGTGGGACCAGGATTTCGGGGAAACTGTATAAGGATCCCAGCCTGTTTTATTGACTTGTCAAGGAAACGTTTTTTGTCTTCCAAAGTAAGGACAGCAATTTTAGCCATGTTTCACCTCTAGTTACATTTGTGGAGAGCAGTGAAGCCAGCTCAGGCTTCAGCAGAGCTCAGTAACACTGAGATTAATAATTCATCACATTGATTTATCAGTCTACTCAGGCTTTAGCAGAGCTCAGTAACCCTGAGGTTCATTAATGTCAGAAACCTCAGCATTTAAGAAGCAATTTGTGTCTGAACCGCTGCATAATTATTTTTAAATAAAACTGGCCTATTTTTTTACATTTAGTATATAGTATAGTATATATAGTTTAATATAGTTTAGTTTTTTCTCATACACTTACACTCTTACACACTTTCTTCTCTCTGTCTCTCTGTCTCTCTCTCTCTCTCTCTCTCTCTCTCTGTCTCTGTCTGTCTGTATCTTTGACCTTTCTGCCTTTTCCAGATCAGCTGCAGCTCATATCTCTATGTCTCTCTCTGGCTCTCTCTCTGCCCCCCCTCTCTCGTTAGTGTTGTTTTGACTCTGATCTCTCAGTGTCAGCACTTTGTACAGGTAACTCACACAGAGAGAGACAGAAACAAAACAGTGCAGCGAGGGATGTGGCCATAAATGTTTCAGAGAGAAAGAGAGCGGAGAACAGAGGATGGAGATGAAAAGGAAAGAGGTGAGAATGGGTGAAAAGAAGATGAAGAAGGAAAGAGGAAAGAAAGCGGGAAAATGGAGAATGAGGAGAGAATGAAGGAAGGAAGAAAAGGAAAGGCTGGAAGGAAGAGGAAACAAGAGGAAGGGGAAGAAAATTATGGAAAAGAGATGGAAGAAGAAGGAGTTGAGAAAGAGGAAAAGAGACGGAAGAGGAATGAGGGGAGAATGAGGGATAAGGAGAACATGAAGGAACAGAATGAGAGAAGAGTGAAAAGGGGAAAAAGAAGAAAATGAGAAGAGAAAAAAGAAGATGGAACAAGGGAAGAGCAAAGAGAAAAGAGGAGAGAAAGGGGAAAGGACAAGAGGAAGGAAGTGAAAGAGGGAAGAGAGGAAGAGGGAAGAGAAGAGAACACAGAAAGATGAAAAAGAAGTAAAAGGAAGAGAGAAAGAGTGAGGAGAAAACAGTGGAAGAAAAAATGGATGTAAGAGAGGGAAGAAAAAGGAGGTGACAACGTGAAGAGAGAGAAGAGGAAGCAGGAGAGAACAAATGAAGAGAGGGAAAATGAAGGAGGAGAGAACAAGGGAAGGAAAAGGAGAATGACAGAAGAGAGGGACAAAGAAACAGGAGATAACAAAGGCAGAGAACAAGAGATGAGAGGGAAGAGAAATAAGGAGAGAAGAAGAAGGAATCAGAAATAGAAGTGAATGAGGGAGGAGAGGGAAGAAGAAAGAGGAGAGAACAAGGAAGGAGAGGGAACGGAAAGAGTAGAGAATGAGGGATGAGAGAGAAGAGGAAAGGGGAGAACGAGGGAGGAAAGGGATGAGAAAACAAGAGAATGGGGGAGAAGAGGGAAGAAGAAAGGAGAGAATGAGAGAGGAGAGGAGAAGGGGAAGGAGAGAATGAGGGAGGAGAGGGAAGAGGTAACGGGGAGAATGAAGAAGGAGAGGGAAAAGGAAAGTAGAGAACGAGGGAGGAAAGGGAGAGAGCGAGGAAGGAGAGGGAAGAGGAAAGGAGAGAACGAGGGAGGAGAACGAGAAAGGAAAGTGCACACACTGCACTGAGGTGAAGGTGTTGCACAGATCACTGTACACACTCACGTGCACGCTCACACGCATGCATGCACGTGTACAGGAGGGGCCGGGGCTGCCCACTGTCTCCATGGCAACATTCCCACAGTGCAAAAAAATCATTTAGTTGGAAAGACATTTCACTCAGTTCAGTGAGCTGAGAGAGAGACGGAAACAGAGAGAGAGAGAGAGAGAGAGAGAGAGAGAGGCAGAGAGAGATAGAGAGAGACAGAGAGAGAGACCTGGGGGAAGTGAGTGTCATAAAGCTGCTTTACTTGACACTGAGAAAAGTGAGTGAAATTGTTATCATTAGCCTTCACCATCACAGCTAATGCTACTGGCCGCTGTGAAAGGGGGTGAAACCTGACATCCTGATTAATTCAGTCACTGGCTGAGCTCACCTACATGTACAAGGAGTCAGTGTTGGTGAAATTCGTGCTCACATAAATCAACAGTGACAAATACAAATACAATATGCACCTCAAGCAGTATCACAAACACACACAGATCTCCAGTGTAGCTAAAAGTACAAGCCATTTATAGTTGGGTTGACAGGGTCTCCCAAGTGGTGCAACTGTCTAAGCATTGGCCCTCTCAGCTAGAGATCACGAGTTTGATCTCCAGTGATGCTAAGGCCATCTGTGGTCCAAGAGAGAACAACTGGCCTCGGCCTCTTTAGGTGGGCAGAATGGCCCCCCATCCCCCTACTCAGCATCACTTAGCATCACTTCAAAACAAAATTGAATGTACTAAAGACCTGTATCTGCACATTTTAGGGTGGAGTTTGTATTTTTGTGTTTTATTAGTGAGCTGAATCGCTTGCCTCACCCCCTACTGGCCCCTTTGGAGGCGCTTCACTAAAACACACACAGGTTAAGGTGCAAAGAGGGGAAAGTGGAACAATTGTGCTTTCCTTAAAGCACTTGGGAATCACTGACAGTCTTAAGGAGAGGTTAAAGACATCAGTGAAAACCTCAGCCAGCTGGTTGGCAAATGCTTTAAGTAGGCGGCTGTGGATGCCATCGGGACCAGGTGCCTTGCATGGGTTAATTGCCCTGAGGGATCTTACCACCTCAGACAGGGGAATGGCTAGAGCGCAGCTCTTCTCATCTACTGGGAGTTTATCAGCAACTGAGGTGTTAGTTGCCTCAAAACGAGCATAATGAGCATTGAGTTCATCTGCAAGTGAGGAGGAAGAGCCCCTATCACAGATCACACCTACTTTGTAGTCAGTGATGGTGTGCAGGTCATTCCACAAACGTCTGAGATCAGAACCAAGATAGCTGGATTCCACTCTGTCCTTGTAGCTCTTTTTGGCCAGCTTGATGGTCCTTTGAAGGTCATATCTGGCCTTCTTGTAGCTAGCCAGAGTTGTAGGCAGCAGCTCTTAGTTTGGCTTGAACCTCAGCGTTGATCCAGGGTTTCTGGTGGGAAATGATCTGACATTGATTTCTGGTACAATGTCTTCAATGCATTTACTGATGTAGCTTGTGATGGAGTCAGTGTATTCATTGATGTCTGTGCCAGCCGCATCACGGAACATCATCCAGTCTGTGGATTCAAAGCAATCTTGAAGTGTGAAGATGGCCTCCTCACTCCATTGATAGACTGATCTGAGAACTGGTTTTACCTGTTTAAGTCTTTGTTTGTATGCAGGCAGGAGAAGAATAAAAGTGTGATCAGCTTTGCCCAAGGCAGGGTGGGGGAGGGTTTTGTAGTTTTCCTTGATTGCGGTGTAGCAGTGGTTAATAGTCTGTTCACCTCGGGTGGGAAATTTAATGTGCTGGTAGTATTTGGGCAGAACCTTCTTCAGGTTTGCCCTGTTAAAGTCCCCAACGACAATAAAAGCAGTTTCAGGATGAACATTCTCCAGTCCATTAATAGTCATGTACAAAACCTCCAATGCACATGACTTATCTGCCTGAGGTGGGATGTAGACGGTAGTGAGGATAACTGAACTAAAGTCCCTGGGCAAAAAAAGGGTTGAACTTTGACTGTTATGTGTACAATATCTGGAGATCAATGACTGGCAAGAACCACTACATCTGTTCCCCATCGAGAGTTCATCATAACACATACCCCACCACCTCTGCCCTTACTGGAGTCAGGAGTCCTGTCCTGGCGGTAGGTGGTGAAGCCAGCCGGTGTGATGCCGTTGTTTGGTGTTGCTGCGGAGAGCCATGTCTCTGTGAGTGCTAAAACACAGCAGCTCTCAATGTCGCAGTGAAACCTGATCCACGCATTCAGCTCATCGACTTTGTTCTCCAGCGACTGAACATTTGTGAGCAGAATACTCGGAAGCAGAGGGTTGAAGCTCCTTCTCCTTGTCCCGCACAGTATTCCTGCACGTCTGCCCCTCTTGCGCTTCCTCCTGCTCCACCCACACGTGCGTGTTGGTAAAACAAAGAGGCAGAGGAGTCACAAAGTGGCAGCCATGCGTGTCCGAGCGTGAGTTTATGTTGAAGTCCGTCCGGAGCAATGATCGGATGTTCAATGGAGTTTGTTGATCATACTGAATGATCCTAAAAGCAGTTTGTGCAAAAACACAAAGAAACAGGACAACAAAACACAAAACTGTAGAGTTTACCCGGAGCTCTCTCCAGTGCGGCCATTCTATGGCGCACCAGAACCGGAATATTAAACAGTGGTGCTATGTTGGCCTGACTTTGCCTGGCAACCAATGTGAGACTGTATGGTTATGTTGGCTTGACGTTGCCTGGCAACCAACATTTGACAGTGTGGCTATGTTGGCCTGACTTTGCCTGGCAAACAATGTTACACATTGTGGCTATGTTAGCTTGATGTTGCCTCCAACCAGCTTTAGACAATGTGGCTATGTTGGCCTGACTTTGCCTAGAAACCAATATTAGACACTGTGGCTGCGTTGGTCTGACTTTGTCCGGCCACCAATGTTAGACTGTGTGGTTACATTGGCCTGACGTTGCCTGGCAACCAGTGTTGGATAGTGGGGCAATGTTGGCCTGATGCTGCTTGGCAACCAACGTTAGATAGTGTGGCTACGTTGGCCTGACATTGCCTCGCAACCAGTGTTAGACAGTGTGGCTATGTTGGCCTGACATTGCCTGGCAACCAACGTTAGACAATAGGTCTATGTTGGCCTGACTTTGACTGGCAAACAATGTTAGACAGTGTGGCTACGTTGTCCTGACTTTGCCTGGCATCCAACGTTAGACAGTGTGGCTATGTTGGCCTCACTTTGCCTGCCAAACAATGTTAGACTGTGTGGCTATGTTGGCTTAATGTTGCCTGGCAACCAATGTTAGACAGTGTGGCTATATTGGCCTGACTTTGCCTGGCAACCAATGTTTGATAGTGGGGCAATGCTGGCCAGATGCTGCCTGGCAACCAGTGTTAGACAGTGTGGTTACGTTGGCCTGATGTTGCCTGGCAATCATTGTTATACAGTAGGGTTACATTGGCCTGACTTTGCCTGGCAATCAATATTTGACAGTAGGGCTACATTGGCTTGACATTGCCTGGCAACCAATGTTAGACAGTGTGGCTATGTTGGCCTGATTTTGCCTGGCAAGCAACATTAGACAGTGGGGCTAAGTTGGCCTGACGTTGCCTGGCGATGAGAAATAAGCAAAATAGTTTAGACAGCAATACAATTATAGCACTACTGCTGATTGAATATTGAATAAATCAGTAATTTACACTTTATACCCGAGATTATATATAAAATATGTAAATGTGTATTTATATCAGATTCTTATTTATTTAAATCAGAATCAACGTTTATTTTCCTGCTTTGGAGCAAACTGCAAAGAGCTAGGATGATGTGGTCATCTGTGTCCACGCTGTAGCCCCAGTGACCCATTAACATTGCTGTGTGTGTGTATATATGTATGTCTGATTACCTGTTGTGAGTTCCAGATGGTTCCTGTCTCGCTGCAGGACCGAGCGGTCAGACCTGTGTGCTTTAAGCAGAACCACCTGGAGGAGCATTCTCCAGAGAGGGACAACAGACGCCCACAAATCAGCTACAAATCACCACAGCGTGGTCAGCAAAGCTAACACACCAGCAGGAAGTCTGTTTACTACAGATACATCCTCTCATTCATCCTTTCATTCTTTCATTAATCCTGAGAAAAAAAAGCAGGTAAACACAGTGGATACTGCTGTGAAATATTTAGGATATGAATGTAAATCAAGTGCAAAAAAACTCATTTAGTTGGAAAGACATATCTCTCAGCTCTCAGAGAGAGAGAGAGAGAGAGAGAGAGAGAGAGAGAGACCTCAGGGAAGTGATATAAACAATGCTGCTTACTGTATGTTCAGGCAAAAATGAAAGTCATAATATTATTCATACTATTTCAGCAATTTTTGTGAAGGACTTATAAGCATGTAATAACGAGTTTTGTTTTGTATACACATACACACACATACACACACACACACACATATATATATGTATGTATTATAACTGCTGTCAGTACAAAGCCTCATACCTCCAAAATTGTAACTTTACAGGAGAAGAAAAAAAAATATACTTTTAGTGTAAGTCACTGGAACCAGGATGTTTTCAGAATAATTTTTGGATGTTTCTTCTGGTCTATTCATCATGAAATTTATACACAATAATTTTTAAATTATACAAAAAACTGAAAATTATATATATATATATATATATATATATATATATATATATATATATATATATATATATATATATATATATATGTGTGTGTGTGTGTGTGTGTGTGTGTGTGACACATTCTCCTAGCACATTTTTGAGATATGCATTGACTAATTCTAAGACTGATATACTGCATTAGCTGTATTGTTCAAAACACTTTTTTCCAGATTTTCTTTATGGTGCAGTTTAGCAGCAAATAGATTCTTTACAATCGCCTTTTTCTCATTTCAAGCCGATTTACTTCCACATGTCTGTGCTTTGAAGGCTGCCTGTGTGAGCTGAAATCAGCCGCCTGCAGCCTCATCCTGCTTCACACAGGAGACGAGCAGCTCACTGAACCGCTTCACCTTTCACAGAATCATTTAAGCATGTAAAGAGTTGTTTTCAGTGTTCATGGTTCTGTGGTTTTTTGCATCATTAAATGGTTCTTCAGTGTTGTAGATGGTTCCATAATATACAACCTTTTTGAAAAGGGTTCTATATAGCACCAGAGTGGGTTATTGAATTGTTTATGATGTCCAGCTTGTAATAACAGCAGAACCCTTTTTGGTGATATATGGAAGCCTTTTCAAAAAGGTTGTGTATGGAACCATCTACAGCACATTCTCCATCAATCTGAAGAACCTTTAATGATGCCATTTTATATAGAACTGTTTTCTTTACTAAAGAGTCCTTGAAGATCCATCTTTTTTTGCGCAGATAATTTGGTTACAAACAAGCAAAATTATCTGTCAGTGTAGTGAGATAATTTGATGTAGATGTAAGAAAATAATAATAATTGTAATAATATTTATATATATATATATATATATATATATATATTATTTTTCATGCCATTGGCAGCTCAAAATGTTTTATAGACAGGTGTTAAAACATAGTTATACAAGAAATCATTCATATTTATTTATAATCAGTGAGTTAAACAGATTTTAGATGCTTCTTAAAAGTGAGAACTGAGCTTGACTGTCTACTAAAAGGCGAATTGAGCTCCACAGTTTAGAAGCAGAAAAAGTGAATGAGTCTCTCTGTGTTTTCTGTATTTTGCAGAAGGTGTCTGTAGAAGGCAAATATCTGCAGATCTAATATCACGTGCTGGAACATAAACAGACAGACACTCTGTGATGTACGTGGTGCTGTAAGATCATTTAGAGCCTTACAAACCAGTGGCAGAACCTTAAAATCTATCCTGAAAGATACAGACAGCCAGTTCAGTTCTTTTAAAACAGGACTGATCTGATCTCCCCGAGTTGTTTTTGTTAGGATGCTGTTGCATTTTGTACAAGTTGTCAGGGATGTACTGTTTTCTAAGGAAATCCAGTAAGAATATTACAGTAGTCAAGTCTGCTGTAACAAACACCTTAACAAGTTTCTCTGCGTCACTCTGAGATAGAAAAGACAGAACTTTAGTGACATTTCTTAAATGGTAAAAAGCTATTTTAGTGACTGTGTTTACATGCAGATAAAATAGAGCTCAGCGTCTAAGATCACACCCAGGTTTCCTACTTCAAGTTTGGTATATGAAGCTAAAGAACCAAGTTTATCATAAATAATTTGTCTCTGAGTTTCTGTACCAACGATCAGTAATTCAGTTTTTTCATGATTTAATTGCAGAAAATTTTGCGATGTCCACTGAGAAATATCTGACACACAGCTGGTTAGTCTGTCTACAGAGTCTTGATCTTCAGAAAGAATAGAAATGAGTAACATGATCCTATCACAGTCTGAGAGAAGAAACCTGCACTGGCCTACAGTTTTGAGTAATCACTGCAAATTTGGAGCTGTCTTCACTAACATTAATGCTAGAATTACAGTCTGCGGAGCCTCTTCAGCACTGAAAAAACAGTTCGCTTCTGATTCCTTCTCTACTTTTGTGTCTTTTTCTGCTACACTTATATGGCTTTATTTGTGTTTCTCTCAACATCCATAATATAGATCCGGGGTGTCAAATTCAACCACAAAAAGGCCATGTTAAAAAAATCTCAACAAAGCTGTGGGCCAGCTGTGTTTTAATGCATTTTTAATTAACATTTTGCCATGACCCGTACTAGCCATTGTTTATTCAAAATATGCCAAAACTACAATAGCAAAAAATAGGCCTGAATACTTGAGCTATTCAAAATACATGTAAATCAAAATAAATAGTTTCATATAAAATAAGTCTACATTTATCTGCAAATGACTGTTATACTGTTAAATGTGCCCAGTGTAGAGTTCACGTTTCACAGGAAGGGTGTTCTTAGGCACGACTGTTTTATAAAAGTAATAAGTTGCTTGAGGCCTATTGCTTTTATAAAACAGTGCTATAATAAAAAATTCAGTTTTTCACCAGTTATTATGAATAATTGTAACGAGGAGCGAGGAGGCGGACGCACACGCTGAGATAAGCGAGATTTATTAGGGGCAAATCCAGGGTCGTAGTCAGAACATTCCAGGGTCAGAGAGCCGACACGTACAGATTTAGGGTAAGACATCACAAGAATCAACACAAACAAAGACACGATACAAAAGGTACAAAGACTGGCAAACGGAAAGGGCAAACACAAGGCTTAAATACACGTAACAATGAGGGACAGGTGAATACAATCAGGGGCGGAGTTACAAGACCAAAACATGAGCACATGGACAGGACTGGGAGGAGCCAACCGTGACAGAACCCCCCCCCAAAGGCACGCACACCGGGCGTGCCACACAGAACAGAACAAACCAACCCAACAAAAAAGCGAAACCCAGAGAAAGACAAAACTAAACTAAACAGGCACAGACACCGAAGCCAGAGCAGAGGCAGAAACGGGCACAGAGGCAGAACCACAAGGCACAGGAACAGAACCACAAGGCACAGGAACAGACACAGACGGAGACACACCAGACACAGGAACAGACAAAACAGAACGAGGACAAAAAACGGAGGGAGGACGAGGAGGCACAACACAAAACGACGCCGAACGAGAGACGACCGGAGACACAGGACGAGGAAAACAAGAACGAACAACAGACCACGCAAAAGACAGGGGAACAGGCACCAGGACAGACACAGGAACGGACACGGGCACGGAAACAGAAACAGGAACAGAAACAAAAGGAGACACAGGAACGGGAACCACAACAGGAACGGGAACCGAGACAGACACAACAGTAGGGAACAGGACAAAACCAGGGACTGAACAGGGCAGAAACAAGGGAACGGAAACAGACACAGAAGGCCCAGAGGGAACAGACACAGACGAGGGCGGGATGGGTGGGAACAAAGGGGATGTAATGTCCACGGAGGCAGGCGGGCCTGCTACGACGTCCGCGGAGGCAGGCGCGGGGCCTGCTGCGACGTCCGCGGAGGCAGGCGCGGGGCCTGCTGCGACGTCCGCGGAGGCAGGCGCGGGGCCTGCTGCGACGTCCGCGGAGGCAGGCGCGGGGCCTGCTGCGACGTCCGCGGCGACTGGCGGCGGGTCCGGAGGCGCGGCGACTGGCGGCGGGTCCGGAGGCGCAGGCGTGCCGCGGGGTGCGGCCACGGGATCAGGCGTGCCGCGGGGTGCGGCCACGGGATCAGGCGTGCCGCGGGGTGCGGCCACGGGATCAGAAGCGCCGCGGGGTGCGGCCACGGGATCAGAAGCGCCGCGGGGTGCGGCCACGGGATGAGAAGCGCCGCGGGGTGCGGCCACGGGATGAGAAGCGCCGCGGGGTGCGGCCACGGGATCAAGCCTTCGGGCTGGGGGCCTCTGCTCCAACCTGGAGGAACACACAGATACTGGACCCACTCGGCCGTTCCCAAAGCTCACTCGAGCGATTGGCAGCTCGCAGTGACGCTTGCGAACGAGCCGAGTACCAAAAAACGGGTCATCTGAATGCTCGTTCCGTCTGACCCCGTCTTGCACTGCAAGTCGCTCCTCCCTGCAGTGGCGCTCAAGACGGGCAGACCCAAGGCGCTTACCTGAGCTCTCGCCTCCCGGACACAAGGCGGGAAGGTCCTCCGCTTTCTTGCGGGACCGACGAGACGCTCGTGTTCCCTCAGCGCCAGGGGATTTGCTGTCTCCGGCTTGGTGGCGTTGGGACACGGCGAACTCGGACTGCTTTGAAACAGCCGGAGTTTCGTCCCAACGGAACAACCACATGCCGGAGTCTCGCTTACCTGCTGCGTCCTGTGGTGGCCAGTCTTTCTGTAACGAGGAGCGAGGAGGCGGACGCACACGCTGAGATAAGCGAGATTTATTAGGGGCAAATCCAGGGTCGTAGTCAGAACATTCCAGGGTCAGAGAGCCGACACGTACAGATTTAGGGTAAGACATCACAAGAATCAACACAAACAAAGACACGATACAAAAGGTACAAAGACTGGCAAACGGAAAGGGCAAACACAAGGCTTAAATACACGTAACAATGAGGGACAGGTGAATACAATCAGGGGCGGAGTTACAAGACCAAAACATGAGCACATGGACAGGACTGGGAGGAGCCAACCGTGACAATAATATTTGACAGAAACAAGTATTTCGCCAAGTAATGTAATTCCTTTAGCATATGGTATTGTTGCCAAGCAACCATGCATGGCTGAATGAGAGCATTGTTATGGCGGTACAGTGCAGCTTATGGTGAAACTAATCTTAATAGAAAATTAAAATCATTTTGTGGGCAGAATAGGATTGAGTCTTGGGCCTGACTTGGCCTGTGGGCCTTTTTTGTGACACATGGGATGTGGCTTTTTGCTTAGCTGTCTTTCCACAGTTCTGCCATTACATAACAAAATAGAATAGTCTATTATAAACATGACCGAGGGGTGGGGCTGCATTGAACAGACTGAAAGGAATCATAACAAATAACAACAGCTATTTTTAAAATCTATATAACTTTCAGAATAGGTTACTTAACATGAGCACATATGGTATAACTATCTGTATTTTAATTTTAATTTAATACCTTAACAAGTGAAAACATCTTAAATGTAGTCAATAAATCTAATATTTCTCATTAGGAGACTGTTGTAAGAATATAATGTTACTCCACATTTTTCTGTACATATATTATACTTGTAAGTGACTTTATCTAGTGAAAGTATCTTATTCCATTACTAACTTGAGAAACAATGAAGATAAGTTTGCTAAATGCTAAAACAAGTAACATGATCTGCCAATGGAATAAACACTTTCATAAGATAAAAGAAATAAGTTAAATAATCTCACTATATTCTTACAACAGTATGATAATGAGAAATATCATATATATTAACTACATTTATGATAGTTTTTTGCAGTGTGGGGTCTCAGGCAGCTGCCCACTTTTGCCTAATGCACCCTCCAGTGAATAGTTTGGAACATGAATCTGAGGATTTCGTTCCTTACTAAACTGTTGGGACACTTCAAATGACATGCTGTATTCTGTGTAAAACAGGCCTAAACTAATTTGAAGTGACCAGCATGTCGCAGGTGTGGCACATTCAGGCTCCCAGTGAATTATAGGTTAACTATAATTGGACTAAAGTTACAGAAAAGCCAGTTTAACAACCTAAATGAACATTTTGGAAAAGAAAAATCCTCAGACTAAGTGAAATGCCTGTAATGCACTACTTTAGAGCCCTGAGGACCTCAGATTTCCAAATGCATTTTTATGTGAGCAGCAGGACAGTGTCCTCATCCTGAGCTGCTGGAAAAGACCCCATTTCTAAATCTGTGTCACTGCACAAAAGCAAACTCCTCAGAGAGGCTGGACAGGAGCCGTTTTAGGCTTCTGCGCTTGATGGCTGTGAATAAAGCCTGTTCTCAGGCTCCAGGCATTCAGACGGACAATTTCATTTGGAGGGAGGTCACCGCAGGAGCTTCTTCTGTTTGCCGACAGATAAAGGAAAAAGAGTATCAGTCAGTCCAAAAAGGCAAAACAACAGATTAAAGGGGAAAAAAACAATGTATTTTCCAAAATTTCTTCATAATTAAATGGTGGACAGAGTCATTCAGAGTGGTTTGGTATGAAATGCTCTGCTCTAGAGAAACTGACCAACTCAGACCTCTTCACAGTGGTGGTGATAGGAACCAGATGTCCACCTCTAAAAGCTTCTTCACAGAAAGTTACTACATGAAATTGTTATGAATTCACTGTTTGATGTCTCAGACATTTTTTTACAAGATGGTTTTGGCCTAAAATGTATTTCTTTTTCATGTGGAGGGGTACATGTGGGGCTTTGTGAGGGAAAAAAAGCCCCCAAAAATTGTTTTTCTGATTTGCCACTATTTTATCATCATTAACATTACATATAAAAACCTGTAAGTTCACTAGTGGTTTTGGACGGTTAATGATAGGGATGCATCGATACCAGTACTGGTATCAGGTATTTACTCATAGTCAAATCAAGTCAAGTGAAACCACATTTATTGTCACAGCACATTTACACAGGTGTGAAGGTAAGTGAAAATCTTAGCCCCCTTGTTGTACTGAAATAAAAAAAAAAATAAAAAAAAACAGACCACTCAGGCTGGCAGTGAACGAGGGTCTGCTCACCCATAGCAGTGCTGCTGACACTGTGTCCATCAGACACAAAGCTGTTGGTCACTTTATGCATTCCGTAGGCAGAGGTGGACAAAGTACACAAATCATGTACTTGAGTTAAAGTAGAGATTTACCCAAGGTAAAATATTACTCCAGTAAAAGTAGAAGTTCTTTCTCTAGACCTCAACTTCAGTAAAAGTACTAAAGTATTTGCCTTCAAATGAACTTAAGTACAGAGAGTAAAAGTACTAGAAGATTAATTATGACTTTAATGTCCTGTTATCATTTTTATATCAAGACTCACTTCCTGAACTCATTTCAGGTGAAAGTCCTCCAGCGTCTCTCTTGATAAACCAGTCTTTTAATAGAACGTCATTAATTAGTGACGCTGACGTCTGTGCCTTTCTGATGCGAAACTAAACCGCTGTTCTCCAAAGCAGCGCTACTCAATTCACGGTCACTAATGTAGCACAGCTAGCTAATGCACATTTAATATCAGCCAGAACATAATGCATTAACTGTTGAGGTGCATTGCACTCATTTACAATAACAACTGCCTAATTCTAAGTAGGTAATTCAGCATGGTATCGTACTTTGTATTGGTGAGTACTAAAAATGTATTCGTACTCTGTCTGAAAAAAATGGTATTGATGTATCAATAGCAAATAAAATGGTTGTATTTGTAGTGTAGACATCATGACCCCTGTTCCTACACTGCAAAAAATAATGTCTTAACAAGTGAAAACTTCTTAAATGTAGTCAGTTAATCTAATATTTCTCATTATGAGACTGTTGTAAGAATATTATAAGGCCTCTCTTCCACTTTTTTTCTGTACATTTTTACTTATGTTTTAACCTCGTCAACTCCTTGGGACCACCTGTGGTTGCACTTTGTCATATTCTTCATAGCTTTCATATTTTAGAACCATTTTTCCACAAATCTGGGCTATAAATTATAAACAGATACCATGTCCTCAGTGATCTGCTCTGTAAAAATATTTTTAAAAAATAATACAATGAAAACTTTTAGCAGTAAATTGTAAGCATATAGCAATATGTGTACATCAAAAAACACATTTTCTGTTCATTTGAGGGAGTTTTACAAAAAAAAAATTTTTTTAAATGTACATTTATTTCATACAGTTACTGAATAATTTATCTTATGATTTGGTCATGTAAATTCAGATGGACAAATCAAAATATATCCTGGTGAATAAGAGGTGATTTATCTTGTGAAAGTGTCTTATTTCAAAAATTAATGCTAAAACAAATACATGATCTGCCAATGAAACAAGGCACATTGATGAGATAAAACTGCTTGTAAAACTGCTTTGAATAAGTTATATAACCTCACAATAGTCTTACGACAGTCTCATAATGAGAAATATTAGATATATTGACTACATTTAAGATGTTTACACTTGCTAAGATATCATTTTTTGCAGTGTGTCTTCTTAAGCACTTTCACATTGAACCACATTTAAACAGATGTTTTAAAGAAAAAAGGTTCTACTTTGAAAATGAGGGTAAGCCCTTTCTGCATTCTGCCAGCAGAATGGGACTCCAATCATTTTAATTAATATAATTAATGAAAAAAATTCACATTTCTCTTTTATCAGATGAACAGATCTAACTATGTGAGAGATGTTGAGACTGTGATTAACTGCTACTGAGTGTCAAACGGTCCTGTACAACCAGTAGTGGACGAAGTACACAAACCATGTACTTGAGTTGAAGTAGAGACACCCAAGGTAAAATATTACTCCAGTAAAATTAGACGTTCCTCAGTTTAGACCTCAACTTGAGTAAAAGTACAAAAGTATTTGCCTTCAAATGTACTTAAGTATCAAAAGTAAAAGTACTAGAAGATTCATTATGGCTCTGATGTCCTGTTATCATTTTTATATCAAGACTCGCTTCATGAACTAATTTTAGGTGAAAATCCTCCAGCGTCTCTCTTGGTAAACCAGTCTTTTAATAGAACGTCATTAATTAGTGACGCTGACGTCTATTAAAATGATCATAAGCACAAAACACTGAAGGTAAACAGTTTCCATCAGGGAGAACCGAGTGGCTCTGAAATCACTTTTACAAACAAGCAAAGTTTCAGTTTAAGATTTATTTGCAACTTAGTTCCAAGTTTAAGTTTAATAAAAACTTGCTTTAAACTCAGGATCACAAATGAGTTTCCTTTACTATGTTGATCTGTAGGTCTCTGTTCATAAACATAAACTAGCAAAAACTAATTTACTATAAAATGAAAGTGTTTGCATAAATTCAGAAAAAAAGCCACGTCAGTCACGACTGCTTGTGTGTACATATTTCTATATTGAGCTCTATTTACACAAAGTTAGGTTAGTTCATCATTTATGTTGAACAGACTCTCCCAAAATTTTACGCTGCTGCACTGACGTTGGATCGTGTGCTGCACTGGGTCGGTATGACCAACAGGTCAAAACAAGCTCAGAACAAAGTGACCGCTGTGCCCTGATTGGTGCTCTGGCTTTGCGCTTCTTTCATTTTGACGTGTTACGTTTTTATACACACAGAAACCAAAAGGAACAACAGATTTCTCAAAATGTAGTGGAGGAAAAAGTCAGATATCTGACTTTGAAATGTAGTGGAGTGAAAGGAGAAAGTCGCCCAAAATGGAAAAACTTCAGTAAAGTACAGATACACGAAAAAACTACTTAAGTACAGTAACGAATTACATTTACTTTATTTAGTTACTGTCCACCACTGTGGACTACAACTCACGGTAAACCTAAGGCATGTTGACCTGCTCATCTATCAAGACCAGAACTCACTTCCAGTTTTGGAAATGATTAATTTCCATCAAAATAGATTCCATTACTGTTCCTGAAGCAAGGAAACACATAGCTCACCTGCTGGGCCTGCAGAACAGGGCCAGCAGGCCGCTGTGAGAGAAGGCTAAATTGATTCATAACTGTTGTGTGTTGGGAGGTTCTGAGTTTGATGAACTCTGCTGCTCTTTGCCGGATGTTAGGCCGCGCTGGCCGCAGGGGAGTCAGTTCTATTGTAGGAAAGAATGAAACATCAGCGTGTGCAGTGCTGTGGACCGAAGGCAGAGTCGCTGGCAGTGCGCTGCTGCTCTGGTTTGACAGCAGGTGGGACCGCCGGGGGGCCAGACTCAGTAATTATTCACTTTCTAACAGCAAGAACAACAAGGACAAGAAACAGGTTGTCCTCAGACCCAGAAACACCGTTCTGTACGCTAACCTGACTACAGCTCTGAGCATCTCAGCAGTTTACGCTGTTACAGGAGCCCTTTTGGTATGATGACATACAGCAATATATTTGTAAATTGAAGTATGCTTGATGAAATACAGTCATATGCAAAACAAATGAGATGCTTTGTTGATTTCCTAAGAGGAAATAAGCAACACATCCTCTGCGAGGAATACCTTTAAATATGGCATTTCTCTGATTTTAGAGCCGTTTCGGTTTATTTGCTGAGTTTAAGATAATAATAAAACATGAACCATGAAAATACGAAGCCTATCCCAAAAAAGTTGGGATGGTAAGTGCAAGGATAATAAAAACAGAACAGGGTCGCTCTCCATTTGCAGTGGGAAACTGTGTCACAAAGGTTGCAGGGCTTAAAAAGCTTATAATATTAGACACAGCTCCAAAAGTCAGTATGTACATTTACACAGTTGATCTAGTAACACTTTTTCCTTATTACTCTCAGATTTTTCATGATTTATCCTGGATCATAGTCGCTCTGCGTTTGTAAAACAGCTCATCACAAAACCAACTTTCATTCAGTTTTACTATAAAACCACATTTTTAAGAGGTTTAAATTTGGAATTTGTATAAAACACCTTAATGTTTACCTTTTATATCAGTAACATTATAATACCTTTAAAAATATGTATTTTATTTTAAACATTCATATTTCATAGAGATTTTGGTCACTGGTGACTCTTATTAGGACTCTTGCATTTTAACACAGAGTGTTCAGCTCTATTAAACTGCTTCATTGGGTCGAGGCTCATTAGAGAAGAAGCATCTCAAGGCACGAGAAATCTAGTCACTCTCACTCACTATATTTCATTCATTTATTAATAATTTTGTTTATCACGCAGCTCAGAACTTCTATGTGTCACCGGGTTACATGCTTTAATGACTGGGTAGTTAAAATTTAGTTAAAATAATGTCACAAATCATTTTATTACTGATTATAAATAGTTGCAGCCAATTTAAAAAATCCTCAGTTTTAACCAGAAAGTCACTGGAGTCACCGTCACTGGTGTTACACCATATTCATACAACACCAGTGACTGTAAAATGTGTTTGGAATGAAGCTCTTCTTTCTGCATATATGATAACGGGAGATTATTTAGTTTTGGGATGAAAGAGAATTTTTTTTTTTTATTATATAAACCCGAATTCACAGTCCAAATGGAGAATGACCCAAGTAAGTGGGCTAGAGGGGTATAAAGCCCCCCAGCATTGGGCTGTAGAGCTGTGGGACTGTGTTCTCTGGAGTGATGGAGCTCCATCCAGTATCTTCTGGATGAGTTGGAGTGATCCAGAACTGACCACCCAACATCAGTACCTGACCTCACTAATGCTCAATCAAATCCTCACAACAATGTTCCAACATCTAGTGTAAAGCCTTCCCAGAAGAGGAGAGGCTGTAACTGTTAATGGCCTTGATTCCAGAAGAAACGCTGTCTGCAGCTTTTGTACCTTGTTGATTCTAATTATTTAAAAGAAATTAATAATGAATCAATTAGACACATAAATATAAACGGAGAGAAGCTCAAACTCAGTTTCAGAGCATTTCTACAAACACAAAGCAGCTCTTTGGTTTAGTGTGACACTGCTGACCTCTGCTGTTCACTGAGTGAATTACTCTCAGATAGAGCGTCTACAGTTCCTCCACAGCCTCAGCAGGCCTGAATCAGAATGTTAGCTTGTGGCTAAAATATGACTGATAGGTTATTCCTGGCCTATATTAGGACGTAAAACAATATCTTAACCTGAATTCTATTCAGTGAAGCACTACTGGAGTATTTTAAAAATGATAATAATTTTTCTTCCGTTCAAATATATTTGTAAAGAAAGATGTCAAAATGTTTCCTTTTTCCATTTTAGCTTTGGTATGCATGCGTGTGTGTGTGTGTATGCATGTGTGTGCGTGTGTGTGTGCGTGTGTGTGTGTGTGTGTGTGTGTGTGTGTGTGTGTGTGTGTGTTCCACCCCAGTACTACACTCAGGCATTTCACAGTGAGGAGGGCTTGGGTTTGATTCTCCGGCCGGGCGGCCAGGGTCCTCTCTGTGTGGAGTTTATATGTTCTCCCCATGTCTGCGTGGGTTTCCTCCCACAGTCCAAAGACATGCAGTCAGGCCGATTGGGCATGCTAAATTGCCCCTAGGTGTGAGTGACTGTCTGTCTGTGTCTGTCTGTCTGCCCTGCGATGGACTGGCGACCTGTCCAGGGTGTATCCTGCCCTCCGCCCGAAGACTGCTGGGATAGGCTCCAGCAACCCCCCGCGACCCTGACGGAGAAGCGGCTTAGAAAATGGATGGATGGATGTATATATATGTATGGGAGTTGAAGACGTCATCATCTACCTGCTCAACCAAGTATACACTCACCTGGATAAGCCAGCCAGCACTGTGAGGGTCATGTTTTTTGACTTCTCCAGCGCATTTACTCAAATACACATATTTGTTTTCCACATATCCTTAACATGTATTGTACATATTTTATGATAGCCTATGTACCATACATTAACATATACTGTATTCCAATATTTTAATTTTAAATATGATCAAATGAACCTTTAACATGTCAAAGGCAAGTGTTGTAGGTATTGATACTCTGTGAAAATGCAGTTGTGATTTGGTATCTTGTTTCTGTGAAGTACATTGTGTGTGAGTGTCTCACTGCAGACGCTGCATAGTTAATGCAAAGTACAGTGCAGGTCACAGCAGTCAGTACCATTTAGCTGCTTCATGTATATTTAGTTATATCTGTGGCTTTTGTTAAAACTGCATAACATTGAAAAATGTAATAACAAATACAAATAAATGCATTTAAAAACATATTTAACAGCTACATTTTTGGTCATTTTCATACATTGCAAAAAGTATCGGATAAATACTTTTAAAATATATTTTACACCATTGTTTTCTGTGAAAATTTATTACATTTTTCTGGTTTTTAATCTGAACATGTAATAATTAGAATTTGGACAAATATCTCTAGAATTTGGATCTACCTCGTATTGTAATATAATTAATGTTAGTATAACTTCATCCCATTAAAATGAACGGGAGGAAAAGACATGAATTCTTACAATTTAGTTAATTTTATTAATTATTTGCTTCATTTCTGATCATGTAAATAAACACAGCATTGATTTTCATCGAATCGCTCGGTTGTCGACTCTCCATCCCTGACCGTCTTTTTCTTCTACCAGTCCACTGTGTCGATAGCCGAGCCGTAAATCTGGATATTTGTTGTCATCGCGCGTGGAACATGTCGCAAAATATGTGATAAAATATGAAGACTGAATTTCTGAAAGTGTGATTAAAACTTACATCTGAATCTGAAGACTTGATTAAGCCGCTGGTTTCTGGTGCGGTGTGAATAAAAGCCCCGGGTAAGCTACGGAACATTCACGAAGCTCAGGTACTTTTTGGATATCTCCGTTCCACCTTAAATGGTGCAGCAGTTGCATGCATCACATACATACAGCCTGATGCGCCAGAATGGAACTGTTGCACCATTTAAGGTGGAACGGGGAAATTAGAACAAGAAACTGGAGAATAGGAAGCTAACTAGCTTCAAAGCAGAATAATGAGTTTAAATGATTTTCACGTGATTTATTTTACGATATATTTACGTGTAAAGCGTAGTAGAAGTTTAACACTGTCGTGTGTAGCTTTTATAGTTAACGAACACTCACAGCTCACCGTTTTAGCCTGCAAGCTAACGTTAGGCTAGCCAAGTCCAGGGGTCATGTTTCATGTAACGTTAGCTCAGTGGAAAATGCAGAATATGGGGTTTTCTTTAAAATACACGTGCTTTCATTTTTCACGGGTGCTTTGGAAATGCGTCTTGTTACTTTAGCTACATTATCTCACTGTGCCATTCATCCACAGCTGGCTTATTAAAGGGAAATTCCCCCAGTTTTTCACTATTTATGTCTACAGTGCAAATTTAGCCATTTTATTTTGCATCCAAAGCTACCAGTGACCCTACACGTGTCTTCTGAGTTTATATATGTAATGTTGATGGCAATGGATGATGATGATAATAAATTAGTGGTAAATCTGAAAAGACTATTTTGCTTTAGAACACCCTTCATGGATCTCTCAACCATGAATTGATTACAATACATTTTAGACCAAAACTTTGTCTTGCAAAAATAATTTTCCCAAACTTTTGTGAGACAGTGTCTCAGACATCAGGCTGTCTGTTCATAACTATTTCATACTTCAAATGTACTATTCATTTTCCTGTTCACAGTGGTGGTGATAGGAACCAGGCGTCCACCTCCAAAGCTCCCTCACAGGAAGTTATTACATGACGTGATTATGAATGTGCTGCCTGATATCTGAGATGTTTTATTACAATAGTTTTGTGACAATGTTTGGGTCTGACATGTATTTAATGTTTGGGTCTGACATGTATTTAATGTTTGGGTTTAATCTATTCTAATCTATTTTATTATTATTCTATTAATAATATTATTATTCTATTTTAATCTATGCATAGAGGACAGATGCAAAAAGGGTGTTCAAAGGCAAAATAGTTCCCAAAGTAAATTATTTTTATAGATTGATCACTATTTTGCCATCATGAACATTATATTTAAGAACGTAGAAGACACGTGTAGGTTCACTGGTGGTTTTGGATAGTAAATTAAGATGTCATGGTGTGAATATTTGTGTTGTGAACATCAGGACCCCTGGTTCCTATCACCACCACTGTAAAGAAATCTTCAAAAATTATTTAATTATAGAGTAATATATATATATATATATATATATATATATATATATATATATATATATATATATAAAAACTAGTAAATTTCAAGTAAATTTACTGAATAACTTTTAAAGATGTTGTGGTGTGAATTTCACAAACCCTTTTCAATCCAGCTTCTATAATATTGCTACGAAAGGCTCAGTCATAGCACACAGATGGCTGGTTAATCAAAATCTGTTTTATTTGAAATATATACATAGACCATGATAGAAAATTTTTGGCCATACTGCCCACTACAGTGGTTTCCACAAAAGAAGGTAAATGAAAGGAATTCAGGAGAGAGAAATTTTTTGGCAATGTAGTTTTACATTTCCATACACTGGAATTCAATTTTTTATACTGTATCGATATCATTACAACCTTACTTAAGATTACTATTTTGATAGAGATGCATTTTAAATAGTTCTGACCTTTCATTTTCCAGAACTATGGTGACCCATATGGATGCTGCTCCCAAAATTGGGGCCAACCAGGTCTCCGATGTGGTGTTCGTTATAGAGGGGACAGCAAACCTCGGGCCATACTTTGAATCCCTGCGGAAGAACTACATATTGCCAGCCATTGAGTGAGTTCCATTGACAAGTTTTGTGCAAACTTTGTTCCAGTTGTGCAGTATTTTACTGGCTTGTTGATGTTCTTAACTTCAGGTACTTCAATGGGGGTCCGCCTGCTGAAACAGACTTTGGAGGAGATGTAAGTTGGGGATTATTTAAAATCATTTCTGTTTAGAAACTTCACTGCTACAGTGACTGTGAATTGGTCAAGCTCTGTCTGTTCTCTTCCTCAGTATGGTGGGACACAGTATGGACTGGTGGTGTTTAACACAGTGGACTGTGCTCCAGAATCATATGTCCAGTGCCATGCTCCTACCAGCTCGGCTTTCGAGTTTGTGTCGTGGATTGACAGCATTCAGTGAGTCCTTAATATGAGCAAGTGTTAAAACGATCATGTTCCGACATAGCAAATATATTCTGTGTGTGTGTGTGTGTGTGTGTGTGTGTGTGTGTGTTAGCACTCTCTTAGTAAGTAGTAGTATTTACTAACTTTGGCCATGATACAGTAGCTATTGATTTAGACAGCAATGTTAACTGGCTAGCAAAATTTAAAACAGCTGCCGCTGGTGAACTTACGACCTAGCCTATATGTCCATCATTAAAAATATAAAAATATTCATGACAAAAAACTATGGTTAGTAAATCTTAGGAACTCTGGTTGTTGCAGCGTAGTTGTATTTAAGGCAAGTGTACCTGCATGGTGTTATCTAACAATGAACTAAACCTGTTCTCACTGACCAACTGACCACCACTTCTTAGTAGGAATTCCCAGTTGAGGTGGGTGTTTTTTTTTTTAGTCCAAGGTTCGAAATTCCAAGCTTAAGTCAACCACTACAGTGATTTTCATGACATGCCTATGACTTATTTATTCATAGCTATTGCTCCTCCTGCTTTTCTCCTTTTATGTATCTTATACTAAATAGTCAAACCTTATTCTCTGTTCATTTTGCTATAGTATTATTGTTTGCTATCTGGTGTTGACCAGAGGAGGATAGGTTCCCCTGTTTTTTAGTCTTAGTTTGTCTCTAGGTTTCTTCCTCTTGCTGTTAAGGAGTTCAGATTTTTCTTTAAAGCTGCTTTGTCACGATGCCTCTTGTGAAAAGCGCTGTATAATTAACATTGACTTGACTGTATGGCCGGCCAGTCTGACAATATTTACTGTTATCCTGATAAGTTAGGTCACAATGCATCATAATATAGTTGTCTGAGCATATTAAGGTACTTAAAAACACTTCCTAACTGCATGGTCGGCGTTTGTCCTTAGTGCTGCTGGGATTTGTAGTATTGCTGTGCTCTGTCCTCAGGTTCATGGGCGGTGGAGCAGAGAGCTGTAGTTTAATAGCTGAAGGCCTATCTGTGGCTCTGCAGCTTTTCGACGACTTTAAGAAAATGAGGGAGCAAATGTGAGTAATTTCCCTGAGCTCTATTGTACTATATAGCATATAATATACAATAAAAAGTACAGTATCTCCAGTACACTTTAGAAAAGCACCGTCACAGCTTTCATTTTCCTGAGATGAAACCCAAATGGACACTCTCGTTCCTCTGTCTTCACAGCGGTCAGACTCATAAGGTTTGTGTGCTGCTGTGTAACTCTCCTCCGTACCTGCTGCCTGCTGTGGAGAGTGTCAGTTACACTGGCTGCACCACAGACAGCCTCGTCCAGATCATACGAGACGTGAGTACTTCTGTCAGCTGTGACAGAAATCCATACCCATCCATCGCTCTTAGCTTTCCTCCTGCCTCTGTCTTAAATGGGAACTCCATCGATTTTTAAAAATTGATAAAAATTAATGATATGTAGTAGTAATAAAAAAACCTAATAATAATAATAATAACAATAATAATAATTTCAGTTTATATAGTGCCTTTCAGAACCCCAAGGGTGAATAGATCAGCAAGTAACAAAATACAGTCAACAATAAATAAAACAACACAGAACACACACACACACACACACACACAACTCTACATTTCCAACAGCTAGTGAAGGGGGATTACAATGCCCCCAGTATAGAGTTGGTTAGCTAGCCCATAAAGAGTTCTTAGCCGTGGGGGAGTTCTCATGGTGCATCACACAGGCAGCTAGCCTAGGAAGTCTTGAAGGCTGAAAACGTCCTTAGCCAAGAAGAGAGCATTTTCCTGCAGCCAAACACCACCAGCCCACGCAACCTCATATCTGTAGTGCGGCGTCACCCGACTGGCTGGCCCAGGCAGCCGCATAGCTGCGATGTAGTGTCGCTTAGGCAGCGGGCCCGAAGGGCCTTGTAGTTGCGGCATAGTGCTGCTCATGCAGCCAAACGCTGCCGGTCCGGGCAACCCCACAAGTACAGTGCAGCATCAACCTAGCAGCCAGTCCAGACATATCTGCGATGTCATGTCAATCAGGTCCCCGGTTCAGGAAGCCTGATGGCCGCAATACAGAATCACTCAAGCAGCTGGTCCAGGCCGCATCATAGCTGAGATGAAGCATCAACCAAACAGCCAGTCCAAGAAGCCCATGAGCCACGGTTGGAAAATCACCCTCAGCTGCTGTCTCGGTGGAATGATGGCTCCTCAGCCAGCAGGGGACAATCAAAATATACACACAAACAATTCAAAACAAAATAAATGCCTATGTAAAGCGGCAGCCATACTGCACCAGCGTACTTACAACAGAACAAACGTGAAGTAATTGGACTGTGTAATCGGACACAGCAGTCTGGCACACTAGATTTGAAAATGTGAAATGAGTAGAAGTGTGAGGGTGAGATGAGACATGATGTTGTTGGTTAGTAATATTTTGCCTGCTGGTACACGGTGAGCTCATCAAAAATCCAAAAATCAGAAAATGTTTTAGAGGTGGACCAAAACACATGACTTAGTGTTGCATTTTAAGTGATATAATATGAAGAACCTTCCATAAAATTACTGATAAAATGGACAATGAGCGTAGAAACAAGGATCATAATGGTCATAATGTTATGCCTGATCAGTATATGTACCACTTTGCATCTCTTGCAAATTAATTGGGTGTGATATTCGCTCATTTTTTAAATCTTATTAAGGAGTAACTCAATTTCTATTGTATTCACATACATCATAGCACGCATTTGTTCCATCTGTGTTATGTTTATTGTCTTTTTGTACATTTTGTAGACTTTTCTGCTGTAACTGCAGTTTCTTTTATGTAAAGGTATTAACACTTGTATGCACATAAGTGCGTATAGGCACAGTGTCTATTAATAAACAGTATCAACAGAACCATGAATGAGGCCAAAAAGGCAAATTTTCATCTGTGGCAAGATGTTAAGAGCCATCCTAAAATAAAATTTCATTAAAAATACAATGTAATATCTTAAAATGTACATAACACACTATATTGCCGAAAGTAATCACTTGTCTGCCTTCACACGTATATGAATTTGAGTGACATCCCATTCTTTATCCATAGGGTTTAATTTGATGTCGGCCCACCCTTTGCAGCTATAACAGCTTAAACTTTTCTGGGAAGGCTTTCCACAAGGTTTAGGAGTGTGTTTATAGGATTTTATGACCATTCTTCCAGTAGTCCATTTGTGAGGTCAGGCACTGATGTTGAACTAGAAGGCCTGGGTCACAGTCTCCGCTCTAATTCATCCCAAAGGTGTTGTATTGGGTTGAAATCAGGACAGTCAAGTTCTTCCACACTTGCTCATCCATGTCTTTATGGACCTTGCTTTGTGTACTGGTGCGCAGTTAAGTTGGAAAAGGAAGGGGCCGCCCCCAAACTGTTCCCACAAAGTTGGGAGCATGACACTGTCCAAAATCTCTTGGTCTGCTGAAGCATTAAGAGTTCCTTTCACTGGAACTAAGGGAAGTGATTGTAACATCTGAATTCAATGATTTGGTTAGGTGATGGAATACCTTTGGCTATATAGTGTATCTCCTGAAATGCACAGTAGCAAAAACAATACATCTAGTTGAGTACACAGACAGACATACATACATACAGAACACACATACAGCCTTTTCAGTTAAGAGTTTGTGCTGAGATTAATAAGCCTGACTATCTGTCTGCATCTCTTTATCTGTTTGTAACTGATATGTAATCCTGCTGCAGAGGGGGATCCATTTCTCTGTGGTTTCCCCACGGAAACTTCCAGCACTTCGAGCTCTGTTTGAGCGAGCTTCCCCGGTCGGAGCACCATCAGAATCTGCTCATCCAGACTACAGCCAGGATCCGTTTCACATGGTGCTCGTCCGTGGCATTGCGCTCCCAGGTAAGAAACAATCCAGTTATTTGCATATGCAAACTCATAAAACACAAATATAATTCACTAAATCGAAATTGTCAGCTACAGAGCACCTGCAGTAAATGAATGCGAAAGTTTGTTTTGTTTATCCATACAAAAGATTGTCTTGTTTGTGTATTGTAATGCTGAAATGCCTGCCCCTATATTATGGCAAGGGTTTGTTTTGACACTGCGGCTATATTTTGGGCAAAAAAAACAAGTAAACGCATGCAGAATGCTGTCATTTTCATGCATTGAAAATCTGTCTTTGTCTAGTAATCCGACATGCAGCATAACTCAGTGTACACTGTTTGGCCAAAATTTTATTTGCAGCCTCTCATGCAGTGTGGCATACAGTAGATGTACAAGACTGCTGTAATCACACAGTAGCCATGTTTACATCCAGCCTAAGAATCCATTAATAATCTGACTAATAGCTCAGTCTGAATAAAATATGCCCATGTAAATACCTCAGTCAAAATAGTCTAGTCCAATTGAGGCCATTCGGAATACGGTTTCTATCTGATTGAATGAGGTGGGTAATCCTGTAAATAATACATTAAATAGAAGAATAATTTCCTTGTAAAAGCTTGTGTCCAATTACATTCCCAATCTGAAAGTTTAAGTACGTTCTGCATGTGCGTCTCGTCATAGTGCAAGTTTATACCGTTCAACATTGCTGAGTAGAAACTGGTCTGCAGAAGAGACAAAGTTTATGCTCTGTTCTTTAAAAGACGGCGGTGGGATGGACGTCGAGCTTATGTGTCTCAGAACACGACGTCTTTCTCTCAGCCTTCTTTAATAAGGACATGTGAAGGACGTTTTCCTGAGTCTGACATCATTTTAAAGTCATTAACACAAGCACTGCTCACTGCTGCTCATCTCACTCTGACTGCACTCATGTGATGCTGGTTGTCATTGTAATGTCTACACTAAGTGTTTCTCAACACATGTGTGTAATTTTGGATCTGATTACTTGTAGTCAGCATGTAAACAGATTTTCATCAGAGTGTTGAGAGTGCACAGATAAACGCCAGATAAAGACTTCAGTCTGTAATTGAAATGGGCTTTAGCCTGATCTTTTAAACCAGGGTTTCCCAACCAGCAACAACCAACCACAAAAGTTTTAACAGCCCACAGAAAGATTTAACCAGCCTGGTTATTTTGAATACATGCAAATATAACAAAGTACTCAACATAGAGAAACAATCAAAAAAGGAAAATATTTATACTGACTTGTATCGCAAGTATAAGCATATATGCCCATGTCCATTACATCAGTTATGCATTTGTTAGAGCTTAACCAAAATATTCAGGTATTTCTGATGTTTCATTTTTTGCAAATATTTATCAGAACATTAATATTTGTCATATTTTAAATAAATAGTTTGGTTAAATGTCTGCATATTGTAATAAGTTAAGTAATGACTGCTAACAGCCTCTTAGCAGTATCTCACAGCCCACAGGTTGAAAACCACTGTTCTAGACCATATGTTGCATGCTTGTGGTTTGTAAGGCCTGATCTTTTCATTTCAAGGTCTTGCTTTTAATTTTGGAGCCCATGTTAAATGGTCAGCATTTTCACACAGGCACTGAAGTGGTGCGGTATTTAGAGATTTTTTTTCGCATGCCTCACACAGCAAAATGAAATAAGCATTAAACAGAAAGCCATATACAGTTTAAAAAAACACTCCTTTTTCACAGTTTAATTTAACTTGAGATGAAATATTGGTTAAAGACTCTGTGCTGCGAACAGATTTCCAGGTTGGTTTACCAAGCTTGACATTTTTTCATAATCACAAGTCATAATGCTGTCAAGGATAAACAAATATACTGTGCACTTTTGCACATAAATGATATAATTATTGAGCAGATCGACTGGTATGACCATCTATCCATCTGGGAAAGAATGTCTAAATAACTATCACACTGTATGTGTGAAAAGCCAGCGCATTCGAGCTGTAGCGCTCACACTGGGAATTGGCACTGTCCGCCTCAGACCGCAAGCCACTACAGCGTATAGTGAGGACAGTTGAGAAGATCATTGGGGTCTCTCTACTCTCATCATGGACATCTACACCACGCGTTGTATCCGGAAAGCCACTAGCATTGTGGACGACCCCATCCACCCCTCACATGGACTTTTTTCACTGGACACCTCTTTTTACACACACACACCTCTTTTGATGCTGTACTTGCACTATCTGGAACATTGCTGCTAACACTGTGTTTACACTGTTTACTCAAGTTTTACTACCTCAGTAACTGCTGTGTTTATGTATGTTACCTGACTGCGTGGCTCACAGATCACAGCATGTTAAATATCTCTGCACCTTATTCTCACTACCTCATGTCCAGAAATGAGTGCTGTGTCGGTGCTGCACGGTCCTGTCTGTTTACTGTGTCTAATGTCTGTTTAATTTATCATCTTTATTATATTATTTCTAGCTTAATTTTTTTTGTTTGCACACAATGTCTTTGCACTTTGTGCTTTTTGTTCCATGTTGCACCTTGATGTTCCTGGAGGAACATAATTTCACTCCACTGTGTACTTGTACATAGATGGAATGACAAAAGTCTCTTGGCTTGACTTGACTGCCATCTCACTCAAGCCACACAGAGGCAGTATTTGTGAATTAGGCCTAGCAGTAGTTCTGTTGTGTTTCCCTGTTTAGTTGCCCCTGGAGGAGGTTCTGGTTCAGTCCCTCTCAAACCAGTCTTACCCCCACAGTCCATGCCTGTCGGTCAGCCAACTCCTATTGGTGCTGCCGCCCAGGTTACTCCAATCAGCGCTGCTCACGCATACCAGGTACATGCTTCAATATGCACAATATGACAAGACATATTATCGTGATAAATTGTCACAATGCAATACAAAATGCCTTTATTGACACATCATGTATATCTTCAATGCTTTTAGAACATTGACCGACTGTATGTGTCATTATGAAGAGAGCAAATTTAGTCCCATTTAACTGGATTTAGTGCAGCACAGTTTGAAATGATTGTATTTACAGCTTTTGCTGATATTTTTGAAAATTGTAGCAATGTTTTTTTTCCTCCATTTCAACTGATTATATGTCTAAAAAAAAATCTTGTGACGTACCTTGTATCATGAAAATTTCTTTAAGTATTCCAGTATTATATTTTTGCCATATCGCCCACCTCTACCATTCACTCTCCAGTCCATACAGTCCATAAATGGAAACTAAGCTGCAAGATCAGCTGTTTTGTTCTGTTACTAAATCCTCTGTGTTTACACACATACACCTATTCAGCCTACAGTAGTTTAGCCCCACCCACTCACTCTAAAGTTTGAGTGTTTGTCTCGAGTGCTTTTTGACTGAGGCAGCCAATAAGAGCGGAGGACATTTACATTTATCAGGCTAAAGAGAAATATTTAGTTGTAAGAGATGAAGAGATGTTGGGAATGATCATATTGAATTTGGCCTTTGATACATAAATTCATGCATGTGTAATAAGTGGAAAAAATAAACAAAAACCTGAAAAAATTATTATCCAGTGCAAGCTGTTGATAATGTTCTTCAGTGCTGCTCACACTCTTATTTGAGAGGTATAGAGCTCGCTCTTATTGTCATGTACATACAGTACATGATGTTGTGTTCTCTGTCTCACCCTAACACCCCCTGTTTTTTGGTGACTTTCCCTCTATTTAGCCCTCTCTAAATGCGGCTGCAGCTGCAGCTGCAATGGCTGTGGAGGCGGCTAATAGTCAGAAGAGTCGCTGTGAGTTCACTTTTATTTCATTCCTTCAGGATCTTCTGCTCTTCTCGTTTGTTTATCACCCGCTTTATTGTCCATATGAGAAATTTTATCTACAGCCCCATTTGCAAAAAAAGTTGGGTCACTGTGCAAAATGTAAAAAAAAAAAACAAAAGTACAGTGATGTGCTTTTAAACCCTATATTTCATTGAACTTACTACAAGACAACATATTAAATGTTGAAACTGATAAATTAGATTTATTTTTGAATCAATATGCAGTGTAGCTGCACTGCAAGTGAAAACATCTTAAATGCAGTCAATAAATCTAATGTTTCTCATTATGGGACTGCTGTAAGAATATTATAAGGTTATTCCACCAGTTTCTGTACATTTATATTTGTTTTAAGTAATTTTATCTAGTGGAAGTGTCTTATTCCACTGGCAAATTGGTTTACTTGTTTTGAGAAATAATGAAGATAATTTTGCTAAATGCTAAAAACAAATAACATGATCTGCCAATAAAATCAGTTTTATCACTTTTATTTAAAAAAACTACTTAAAAAGTAAAAATGTCTACAAATAAGTTAAATATTCTGACAAAATTCTTACAACAGTCTCATAATGAGAAATATTAGATATATTGACTACATTTAAGATGTTAACACTCACCAGGATATCATTTTTTGCAGTATAGTTGGAGATAACTTTTATCCAGAGAGGCATCAATGAAATTTGTTACATCATAAAAGTTAATCTTGATTAAGAAAACTACAGTTGGAGTTAAAAAGTTATTCACACTCCTAACTGGGTGCTAAAACACTATAAATCAGTTAATATTTAATGGGTCAAATAATTACCACCTGTGTCAGTGTTTATGTGTATTGATTGTGCAATTCATTACTGAATTATTTATAAGAGGATGTATGTTTTCATGAACTGTAGTGTGGTTGGTTAGTGTAGTGGTTAACACCTCTGCCTTCTACACTGTAGACTGGGGTTCAATCCCCACCTGGGCAAACACCCTACACTATACCAATAAGAGTCCTTGGGCAAGACTCCTAACACTGCCTTGGCCTACCTATGTAAAATGATCAAATTGTAAGTCGCTCTGGATAAGAGCTTCAGCCAAATGCCATTAATGGAAATGTAGTGCATCGTTCATGAAGAAAAGACATTTCTACAGAAATGAAAGTGAGATGATTGTGTGGTTATTGAGCTGAATGTCTACAGAATTTGTTTTTCATTTTAACAACAGTAGCAACATGGCTATGATTAGATGACCTCTGTGTACCAAACGAAGGACGACGTAATCAGCCAAAGAACTTTCTTGTTAAAAATCATTGCTCTAGTAAGCAGACATAGCCAAGCGCACACAGCATAACTGAGCAGAAAGTAACACAGTTCACATGAAAACTGCTGTTAAAACAGCTGTGACGTCTCCGTCAACACAGAGCATCTCATTAGTGCTGCTGCCATTTACAGGCTGCAGAGAAGCTGGATCGTCAGAAGCCTCTCTGTATGTGTCGTCAAGCAGGCAATGCAGATTGACAATAACACAGCTTTAAACTGTGCTCTAAAGTCCGTACTCTTATAAACGGCTCCAGGCTAACAATGTCATGCCGTCTCAGGAACGAAAACAGAACACAGGACAATGGTGAGACAGTTCTGGGACGATTCAGGGCCCATTAACTTGTGTGTAAAAACGTACTTAATGTCTGTAAAGCCCACCGTTCTAAATATAGTAATTTTTCTGCAAATAAATTTAGCAATTTGTAGCAATAATCCAGAATCCAGGTTAAATAAAGTGGCCTTTTTTATTCAAATTTCTATGTAAGTATAATGCTAATTTCAGTTAGCCTGTCAATGGGAATCCCTGTGTAATATTAGCATAAAGCTAATAAACAGTTAACAGTTATGTCAGTTGATGTTTTTTCTACCTTAAACATGGACAACTAAAGCCCAAAACAAACATTTATGTATTTTTAGAGAATACATTTAGAAGATAAATCTGTCAGAAGAAAATATATGTAGTTGTACACAAAAGTTTGATCAATTTCTATTCATTTTAAACCTAATGAAATGTCCAATGTGATCGTTGCCAGTAATACAGTAAGTATACAGGTAAATTAGTAATTAGTAATTACTAAATTAAGCAGTTTTATATACACACACAAACTTTATTGCAAAAATATGTTTGTGTGTAAATGTTGGGTAAGCCATACTTTAATCTTTTGATTGTAAATGGGTTGTTTATATACTTCATCTGTTGTCTAGCAAGTCTAATTGACCTGTTTCTGTTCTACATACAAATACAGCCACATGCCAGAGTTTGAGAACCCCTGGTCAAACTACATTTAGTTGATTTTTCTAAGTGTTAACACATCCTCTGCAGAGAAGTACAGAAAATGGCACTTAATTTGGGTACATAATTTCTGAAATGTGCCAAAACATTTGAACTTTTTTTTCTCTCAGCAATATGCAGTAATTGTGCAGTAAAATGTGTAGGTGTACCTAAACATTTGTGTTTTACAAACGTTAAGTAAGTTTTTTACACACAAGTTAATGGGCCCTGAATCGTCCCAGAACTGTCTCACCATTGTCCTGTGTTCTGTTATCGTTCCTGAGACGGCATGACATTGTTAGCCTGGAGCCGTTTATAAGAGTATGGACTTTAGAGTACAGTTTAAAGCTGTGTTATTGTCACTCTGCATTGTCTGCTTCACAGCACATACAGAGAGGCTTCTGCAACTGTGTGTACTTGTATAGCAACTGTTGCTAGGTTGGACTTTCTTGACATAACACACCAGTTAGAACTTGTAGCACTTCTATGACCCTACATATTTACTTGTTTTTAATAGTAGTAATTTATTAATTGTTATTCATTTTTATTCAGTTTAAGCCTGGGTTTTTTCTCATGCATTTTAAACTGTAAGCATGCTGTTATGTACATTAAATGGGAATTTCACCGGTATTTATAAAGCTTGTCCGACCGCGCAGCAATAACTGTGAAAGAACATTGAGGATCTATCTGTCAATGCGTCTACTGTTTGTTTATTTATTCATTTATTCGTCTCAGTTCCAGGGATGGTGAATGCAGGTCCACCCTTCAGTACCCAGCCAGTTAAATTAACCCCAGCCAGCCAGCCCAGCCTGTCCACAGTCACCACGGTCTCCACACCCATGATGCCACAGCAGCAAGCCCCTCCTCAGCAGCAACCACAGCCATCACAAGTCCAGCCCCCTGGTCAGCCTGCACCAAATCAGCAGGCCCCTCAGCCCCCCCAGCAGCAGCAAGCACCTAATCAGCAGGCACCACCTTCCTCACAGCCCGGCATGGTAAGTAGGAGTGTAAATCTCAGTTCGGTTCAATAATAAGACTATTATTGTCATTTTCCATTATTTTATTATTAATTTATTTGTTTATTTATTCTTATTATTTTGTTTATGATTATTTTATTGTTATTTTAGTTTCCTTTTTGATATTCCTTTTGTTTTATTTATCTTCTTTTGTTTTTATTAACTTTAACTTTACTTGCTACTGTATTTTATGTATTTTTATTATTAATGTTGAATTCTTTTATGCTTACCTGATTTGAGTCATTTTTAATTCAATTTACTTTTATTTATTGATATGTTTTTACACATTATCAATCCGTGTTTCGGCTTGGAAGCATTGTAAAATAAATTCAGCAAATAATCAGTAATTATGTATTAAAATGTGCAGAAGAACTTGTTTGCATCAAAAGAAATGAACAAAAATAAGGAATTTGATCAGAGGTTACCAGATTGTTGCATACAACTGTGTATATTTTATTATCTGATGGATTTATGGATTTATCAATGTATTTTTTCTAGCCTGGTGTTTCAGCGTCACCGGCAAATCCCATTGGTGGTCAGCAGGGGGTGCCCAATAAAGTTGTGGTGTGGAGTGGCGTTCTGGAATGGCAGGAGGTGAGAAAACAGCTCTTCATGCATCTGAGCTGAACGTGCTTAGTTGGTCTTCATCAGGCAATTAACTGGGTCAAGTCTGTCTATTTATTTTAATCTATTAATTATTTTTTTATATTAACATCTTATATAATAGTTGATTGACTGATTGTTTATCGACTGTTAGGTTAAATGAAAATCCGTTCATTAAAGGCGCAGTATACAATTCTAGAGAATGATTGTTGATATTTGAACAGTGAAACAAATACACCTCTCCGTTCAGTGCTCCTTCAGAAGCACCCCCCCTAAATTCGATGGACAGCTATTGCCAAGGCAAACGATATGGGGCTAGCAAAGATCTTTGTGGCCAAAAAACCTTTGATAAACTTTGTACAGACAAATACCATGGTATAATTTAGAGTGAACACAGTAATGTAACTAACCTAGCTTGATTGTGGCTTAGCAAACAGTCACTACAGTTGCTGTTGCGAAGCTAACCACTTGACATTAGAAAACAGGACAAAACAATACTGACCTATTGGTTTTGTGAACAGCAAAAGTAAGTTAATATTACCCACTTGTCAGGCAGAGGTGGAGCAACCTCCTCATCTGTTTTCATGCCAGTTCTCACTGAATTTTCCCATTCTACCTTAAATGGGGTACCAACTTTTAAGGAGGAACTGGAAAATTCTTCAGCCTCGTTCACAGTCTCTACACTGTTGAATGCCATTGCCTCATCTGTGAACTTCTTTCTCAATCTTTGTTCTTCAAATTGTCTCCTCTTTGACTGGCCCCTCCCCTTCCCCCATCCTGTGCACAAGCACAAATAGCCTCTTGCTGATTGGCTGAGATAGTGTTGTGCATCTCAGCCCGAGACACTTTATTTATTTTCCATTTACATACCCAGGGCTGTGTACACACACATTTTTTCCCAGTGCACACATAGAATGGAGAGCTAGCAGTGCATGAGGAGATATTCACTGAATTTAATGTATGTGTAATGGATTGAAATCATATACTACACCTTTAACTCATACAGAGAGTCAAAAATCACATTCCATAATAAGTATTAATTGTTAAAAACTTTAATAATTATTATTACACATTGTTGCCAAATGTCTACTCTGATCAATAGATCTAAAACCTGCCTACATTGAATAGTGCAGCTGCAGGTCCAGCTGCTGTAGCTTTTCAGCATCACAGCTCCTGGTATTTTACTTCCCTCTTTACCCCATTTTTATACATTTATACATATATTGTAAAATTAGGCCTTATCCCAAGATTGGTTGTCCAGCAAATCATCTTTTGTAGCAACTTTCTGGAATTTTCCCACCTCATCCTTGCTTTGGATTTCAAGATTGCAGTCGCATGAAGGGAGTGTATAGCCTTAACTAGTGTTCCACAGATTCTGGTACTGTATCAGTATCGGTCGATAATGACAAACGCAGAATTGTATTGTTTATCGGGATGACCGATACCACAAAGCAATTTCTGATGCATACATGCGGGCTAGTTAACAGAACTTGCCATGTCGGCAGTGTGGGAACGACAAGCAGCAGTAAAAATGGCAGAATCTGTAATGGCAGTTTTTGGTGTGAAAAACACTAACAGAGCTGCTAACCTGAACAGCTGAGCTGCTTCTTCTCACTCATCTGCTGCTGTCTGGTCACTTTCAGTCCGAGTTGATGTTATTTTGAGAGTAGAAGGAAACGCCGGATGCTTGGCGTAATGATTTATATAATCAAGCGTTTATAATCGAGCCTTTAGCCTCGATTTAGCCTTTAGCATAGCTGCCTGTTAGCCGGGCCTGTGCATCCAGTAGCTCTACCTGTGGTGCACCTCTGTCAGTCAGCTGTATCACTCAGCAGCAATGTCTTGCGGCCAGCCGCTTCTACCAGGAAAAAACACTGAAAGTCGCTGATACTGACGGCGTGAACGACGGTGATATTTACTGAACTGACGCTTGAGATGCTGCTGTTTGCTGATGTGTAAACATCACAGGTTTATCTGTACAGTGTTTTGCACAGTAAAGAAGTTTTACATTTACTAAAGTTGTTAAACATGGTTCTTATTACTAACGATATAATAGTTAATTCTAAATAAATATATATATATATATATATATATATATATATATATATATATATATATATATATATATATATATATATAGTAAATAAATAAAAATGTTTTCTTAAGTATCTAACAAATATAATCCCACTAGTATATGCCATCTAGCCAAGCTGAGTGTGTTTAATTTGTGACGCACAGCATAGATTTTTACTAAAATAAAATATGTAAAAAATGTAGCTGTATAAATATCAGGACTTAGTTAGTATTGGTATCGGTACCATTGGCCGATACTCAAAGATCAGGTATTGGTATCTGTGCATCTGTAGCCCTAAGAGAGGTTTATGGGCATGACATAGCCAATACTGATACATTAAAATAGACCAAGATTTTGCAGATTGTGTCAGAACATCCCTGTTATCTTTATTAGTCTTTGACTGGTGGAGGCTGTCTCACTCTACTGGCCACGATCCATCCTCAAGGAGGTCATCCAGAGCAACATCTGGACAGCGAGGGAACATGCTCCAACATAAACAGCTACTGACACGATTTTTGACGAGTCAACACAAATGTTTAGGAAACACAAATACACACTCATGCGCACACACACACACACACACACACGGTGGTCATTATCACCATCTGGATGGTAATTTAACGTGCCAGCAGACCAAACAGGCCGATGCTGTGGCCCATCACCAAGTCACCATCTGGAGGAGTAGGGCTGAACGTGCTTCACTGAGTCACTGCAGACTGTTCTGGTTTCATCTGCGCTCTGTATGAAGATTGTAAAGCTTCTACGTTTTAAAATCTAAGGTGCTTTCATGCCTGCCTTGTGTGGTAGTGAATGGTGGTCAGTTCTGGGTCTCAGTTCGCTTCCAGATGAACCCAGGTTGAGTTCACTGTTGAAGGGAACACATTTTTGTGATGATCTGCACCAAATGAGCTAAATTAATGTTAGAGCATGTTTTTGCCCTTTCTAGCATCAGTGCTGTACTCTTTGCATATAATCTGCCTCTTTTGACGTCTGACTCTTTACAGATGCCCGTCGTTCTTACAGCGTGATGCTGACCAAAACTCAAACCTCTTGCCTCCATTTTTGTCGTTTTTCAGTTTTTGGCATAATTTGAAAATGCCTGTTGCCTTTTACATTCTGTTCACATCTCATGATGACTGGACCAAAAGAAACAGCCCAAATTTACCAGGAAAAAATTCTGGTTCCATTGACTTACATTAAAAGTAAAGTAGGTTTTTTCCTTCTTCTGAAAAAGTTGATTTTGGAGATAGAAGGTTTTGTTCCGACAGCAGAAATAGACTGCTGTTAAATAATAGTGCAGCAATTTTTAAAATTTTAGCACGACTTGCAGATCATATTGTATCAGTGACTTGATTGGTTTACAATTTGAACATAAGCAATCATAAAGAAGCAGATATCAAGTCACTTTTATTGCTATTGTTATGACTGATAAATGCAGATGTTATGCATCACTATTGACTTCATCAACCGAGCCAAGAGTGAAAACAGCTAAAAACTGTTTCCATGTTTGTCCTGCATCGTCTCACGTTCTGGAAAGTTAACACTCAGGCAGCCCAGCTCAGTCAGTGAGGCTCATTCACTGCGTCTGTCTGTCTGTGTCTTAACCACTACTTTTTTTTGCCTTCTCTTCTTATCTAATCTCTTTTCATCTCATATTCTCTTCTCATCTCTTTACATATCTTCTCATCTTTTCTCTACTCATGTCTTCTCTTTTCATCTCATTCTCTGCTCATCTCTTCTCATATCTTCTCTTCTCATCTTTTCTCTGCTGATCTTTTCTCATCTCTTCTCTTCTCATTTCTTCTCATCTTTTCTCTTCTCATCTCATATTCTCCTAATATCTTCTCCTTTCCCCTTCTCTACTCTCTTCACTTCTTTTCTCCACTTCTTTCCTGTTCTCTCCTCACCTCCCCTCTTCTCCTCTTTCCTCCCATCTCTCCTCTTCTTTCCTCCCTCATCCTCTCCCCTCCCATCTCTCTTCTTCTTTCCACCCTCCTTCTCTCCTCCGATGTCTCCTCTTCCTTTTTCCCCTATTCTCTCCTCCTGTCTTTCTTTTCCTCTTCTCTTCTTCCGTCTTCTGTCCTCACTCCTTTTCTCTCCTATCCTCTCCACTTCTCTTCCACTCTTTTCTCCTCCCCCTTTTCTTTCCTCTTCTCCACCCGTCTCTTCTCCCCTACACTCTCCTCTTCTCTCCTGCCTCCTTGTCTCTCCTCCTCTCCTCTGTCCTTTCCTCCTTTCTCCTCTCATCTCTCTCTCCTTCTCAATTTATCCCTCCATTTCCGTCTCTCTTTTTCTTCTTTCCTTTCTCCCTGCCCCCTCTTGTTCTTTCTTCTCCTTCCTTTTTCTGGCCGCCCTTCTCTTCTACGTCCTCTTTCCTTCTCCCGCCTCCTCTCTCTTCTGTCCTTCTCCCTGCTCACTCTCTTCCCTCTTCCCCTCCTCTTCTCCTCCTCTCTCCTCTCCTCCTCTCTGCTCTGTCTCCTCTTCCCTTCTACTCCTCCATCACTACAGAAGCCGAAAGCATCCTCCATGGACTCCAACACTAAACTTACCCGCTCGCTGCCCTGCCAAGTGCAAGTCAACCAAGGAGAGAATCTGTGAGTGCCAAACAACAGCTCCCATTATGCACTGCTTTTGTTTACATCCTTCTGTACTGGCAGCTCCTATTATGTCATCCAGATCGGTTAGCATTAACAAAAGCATAAGCTGTACCATAAAGTCTTCAAAGGTTCTTCGGTAAGGCTAGTAATTGTATACAGAACTACGACAACTAAGAGACCTTTTTGAATGTATAACTGGTTCTTAGCATGAGTATGTAGTTCTTCTCTATTATGGAAAATGTGTATGGTTCGTTGGATGGATCAATACAATGGAAATAAGGGTACCTGTTTTTGATAATACCGATTCTTTCAGTTAAGAGTGTAATTGCAATGGCAGTAACATCAAATCTAACTAACACTATAATCCTTATCCACTGCAACTAGAACTACAGCTAAACAGTTTTTCAGAGAAAGAAAAGTTAGATTTTTTTTTTCCCCAGTTCGTAAAAATGATCTAGAAGTTGTCCTATCCTATCAATGTCACGTATGAAATGCCCAGGAACTGGGGGTGTCTTTATCTGCTCTTGGGCTAATTTAACTTAGCAAAACTCATGAGTCTAATTAAGACTTTTTCACCTATTTCTGCAAAAAATTCTCTATATTACTAAACACCAAACTCAAACCTATCCTAAATAAAAATTGAAATAAAACTCACATCCTTGGAAGACACATCCTTCACAAGAGGCCATGGGTTACTGCAATTTTATCACAGGAACGGTGTTCTTACCACAGCAAGTCTTATTCAGCAACAATCCAGCGGCACCCTCTTGTCATGCTGGGGCTGAATCTCAAATGTCTCCCTGCTCCCTACATGGTGCACTATGTAATACTGGATCCTGAACCCAACAGAGCAAAATACAGCTAGGAAAGTTATTTGAGACTCGGACACATCCACACTCCATAAATGATGCACTGTTTTGCTGTAGAGGCTAGAATGTCTAAACTTTCATAGCCAGCTTACCATTAGGGAGTACAGAGTTGTTTGGATTCGGCCTGGATTTGACTCGACTTCTGACTGAAACACAAACATTTGAAGTGTGTTGTTCAAGTGACATTTTTAGACTTTTATACTGCAGTTTTACAATTAATCATACTGTAAGTGCTTTAAGTCAAGCCTGTGATGTTATTGATGGAGTTGTTTTCTTTTAGCCTGTTAGCTAGCTTACCAGCCCAGTTCTAGTTAAGAACATACGTTGTCAGCCCCCCAGTTTAAACACACAATGTGTTTTGACTTCATCAGTACACTCAGTGGTCCATGCAAGCAGCACGAGAATCAAAGATTATTCCATTAACAGCACAAGGTGTGGAAATGAGATAAATAAGCCTTAACCACAGCTTAATAAGGCATGATCTCATACACTAAGGTGTGGCCATGATTTATCTCATTCCCACGCCTTACCCCGACGCCTTATTTTTATATATTGGGGGATGTCGCCTGCAGGGCTTCATGCTGAATAACAAGCCACACCTTACAAATTGTTCTTCTGCACACAGCATGCAATTACACATTTCCACCAGAAACCCAGAACTAACATAGTGAGATATAAAAGAACTTAATTGCAAATACAGAAAATGTCATTGCATTTGACTGCACATGTTCTGTTTTACTGTAGTATTGTGTTTATCTTAATGTTGTATAGTGTTTTACACACTTTATCAATTTATCTGTTTAAAAATAACAGTTTTGTTTCACACATGATTTTCTTTGCTTTCCCCTTCTCAAAACTGCAGAAATGCTGAGCAGTGGCCACAGAAACTCATCATGCAGCTCATCCCCCAACAGCTGCTGGTAAGTGTGGGGAGAAAAAACTCTCTTTAGGATGAAGAAAGAAAGCAAGGCCCAGATTTAAGCCGCACAGTTGGAGCCTATTAGCTGAAGCTGTGTGTTTTTGTGCTCTCGCTTTTGTAGCAGGTGGTTCTTAAATGGCAGTGCTTTCATGATTATGAGCTCTGAGAAGTCAGTGATATACAGTTTTAGCTGAATTTGGCTGGAAGTGTTCTGAGCAAAGATGAACTAACGTGCGGTTTCTGCCAGCTCATTTGTGATTTAAACAGACTCTAATTGAACGCTCAGGAGACGAGTTTTGGTGGGGAATTTCTGCTGCGTAGTCTTCTCTGAAACTCAAATGGAAAGGCAGTGAAAGCTGAAGATGTGGAACATGCTGTTAAGCCCCTGTCTTTCCTCATTAGAAACCTTTGATGCCAGGGTTTACCTTTATACCTGTGCACATGGTTTTCTGTAGGTCATCTGAAAAAGAAGCTGTTAAAACCTCTTTAAATGTTCGTATACATTAAACACATACTGCATGAAAATGTCTTGTGTACTATTACAGCTCTGGTAGATATTATTAACATGTATAGATGCTTATACTGTGTTTAAAAAAAAAAGGATTCAGTATTATCACTTAAAGTATCTTACCTGACTTCCTTAAAATTTTGAGTTAACAATGTAAGAATTGTTTTGTTTACTTACTATTAGAAGTTCAGTGAACTCAAAATTTTTAGGCAACTAGGTTACTTACATTTTTTTAAATTAATATATTGAATCATGTTTTAGAATGTGTGTGTATACAGGCATATGCATATATTAAAAAATACATATACATCTATATCTATATCTATATCTATCTATCTATATATATATATATATATATATATATATATATATATATATATATATATATATATATATATATGTGTGTGTGTGTGTGTGTGTGTATATATATATATATATATATATGTGTGTGTGTGTGTGTGTGTGTGTGTGTGTATATATTTATATACATATATACATACATATACATACATATACATACACACACACACACACACACACACACACACACACACACACACATATACTGGCACAGTGCAGTCAGGCAGGTAATTTTCTCCTGGCATTCGCCAAACCCAGACTCCATCCATCAGACTGGCGGATAGAGAAGTGTGATTCATCACTCCAGAGAATGTTTCCACTGCTCCAGAATCCAGTGGCAGCACTGTACACCACTCCATATGACGCTTGGCATTGTGCATATTGATCTTAGGCTTGTGTGTAGCTGCTCGATCATGGAAATCCATTACATGAAAGTCCTGATACACAGTTCTTTTGCTGATGTTGCTTCCAGAGGCAATTTGGAGTTCTTTAGTGATACAACAGAGGACAGACACTGTGCTTCAGCACTCAGCAGTCCCACTCTGAGTTTGCGTGGTCCATCACTTCGTGGCTGAGCTGTTCTCTGAGCTCCTAGACACTTCCATTTCACAATAATAGCACTTACAGTTGCCAGGGGCAGATCAAGCAGGACAGAAATATTACAGGCTGACTTGTGGTATAGGAGGTATCCTGTGACAGTGCCATGTTTAGAGTCACTGAGCTTGTCAGTACAACCCATTCTACTGCCAGTGTTATGATATAATACTGCCAGTTTTATGCACATAAGGCTATGTGCTTAATGTAAATCACCTGTTAGTAATAACTGTGGCTGAAACTCCTAAACTCAATAATCAGTTGTCAGACTGAACTGGGTGGCAGACTGTATTGAAAAAGTACAGTGATCTGTAGAGGAGAGAGATGCACTGCATGTTTGCTGTTTTATTGTGGTATTTCCTGTTTCTGTCTGTGTAGACAACGCTGGGTCCTCTGTTCAGGAACTCTCGCATGGTTCAGTTTCTCTTCACCAACAAAGACGTGGAGTCTCTGAAGGGTCTCTATCGCATCATGGCCAATGGCTTCGTGAGTACTGATCTACACTTACTGCTCCTCACTGTAGGAACATATACTTATTGGAAACCAGCTGCTTTTTACATTGTGTGAAAATTCATTGGATTATAATTAGTTATAGTAATATTAAGTAAAGCACTGGCTGAACTAAAATTCTCAAACTATGTTCTTTTTGATGGAATAAATCTCAGTTTTTGATTGTCTGTATTGGCTGTAAATAATTCCTCTAGATACATTTGTGTATTGTGTATAAATAATTTTAAATTGTGCCAAAATAACCTGAATAATTGATGCATTGAGTAGTTTCAGAATGAATCGCAATCAGATTGAATCATTTAGAAGCTGGATATTTAGCCCCTTAGGTTTTTTTAATCCTTGAGATCACTGGTGGTTCCAAAACGCACTTCATATTCTTCGTAACTTCATTTCATAAGCTACATTTGAAAGGTGGGATTTCGTATGACACTGTCTTCTTTCCTGCCAGATGGGTAATTTTAAACCCTTATAATAAAAGAAGCTGAACTCACCATTTTTTGTCTACTGAAAGTCGACCCATTTTTCCACAAATCTGGGCTATAAACTATAAACAGATGGCGTCTCTTCAGTGATCTACTCTGTAATTTTTTTTGTTATAAAATAGTACAAAGAACGTCTAAGATTTTTGGCTTTCAGCAGTAAATTATAAGCATATAGCAATATATGTAGATAACACATTTTCTGTTCATTTGGGAGGAGCTTTTACAAAAATAAATAAATAAAAAAATTACATCATGCAGTTACTAAATAATTTAACTCATGATTTGGGAATATAAATGGAAACAAACAAAGCAAGTAACAAAGCAGCCTATTTAATTCTAAGGGGTAAGGAGAGGCTGTGAAATGGTCATATAAAGAAAATTTGCTGCATAAAATCACTCAAATGTTATAAGGGGACATCAAGGAGTAACACCAATAAAAACGAAAGAAATGTAGGATATGGGCCCTTTAATAGAGGGTCTTTTAAAGGCTGTACCTCCCATTATTGTCCACTAGAGGGTAGTATTTGACCAGGTGGTTGTGTATAACTGTAATAGGGCTATTTTTCAACGGGTGCTCATCACGTCACTCTGAATTTCACTTTGAGGGTGATGAGTTCTCTCTTTAAGAGCAATTCTGCCTTTTTTGATAAAAATCATCCAGATATCACACAGAGTTCCACAGGAATTAGACATTATTAAAGGAGTGTCTGGGGCATGAGAGGCTTTCACATTCACTTTGAAAACCCTGAAGTTCAATTTATAATGTATGCATTGTGTGTGTGTGTGTGCGCGTGCGTGTGTGTGTTGTGTCTGTGTGTGTAGGCTGGGTGTGTTCACTTCCCCCACAGTGCTCCGTGTGAAGTGCGGGTTCTCATGCTGCTCTATTCCTCAAAGAAACGGATCTTCATGGGCCTGATCCCTAATGACCAGAGCGGCTTTGTTAACGGCATCCGACAGGTCATCACCAACCATAAACAAGTTCAGCAGCACCGCACGGTGAGATACAGACACATGCATAATCTCACCTAGTGAAATGATTATTAAAGGAAAACTGGCCTTGTCTTGCCTTTTTAAAGAGCCTTTATCATAGAAAACGTTTTTTCTGTTTAGAGTAGAGAGGTTTGAAGTAATATTCAAGCAATATTATAGTTTCAGACTGTGCTGTTAACGCCACAGTCCATACAGTCCATATATAGGCACTAAACTGCAAAACCAGTTTGTTCTGAATTCATTGGTCCTGTGATGTCGCAAGAACTCATGTATATATTTGCCTGTTCAGCCTGCAGCAGTTTAGCCCCACCCACTCATACTGAAGCTCTACAGACTGCTTTTTGAATGAGGCACAATACAAGACAGCCAATCAAAGCAGAGGCAATTTACATACACTATGTACAAAGGTATTGGGACACCTATATATTACATCTACAGGAGCTTCAGTGAAGCCCCATTCTAAATGCATAGGCATTAATATGAAGTTGGTCCCCCTTTGCAGCTGTAACAGCTTCCACTATTCTGGGAATCTTTCTAAACTTAGATTTTTCAAGATTTTGGAGAGTGTCTGTGGGAATTTCTGCCCATTCGTTCAGAAGAGCATTTGTGATGTCAGACACTGATGTTGGACGAGAGGGCCTGGCTCGCAGTCCACATTCTAGTTCATCCCAAACGTGTTTGATGGGGTTGAGGTCAGAGATATTGTGCACTAAAATTGCAGAAAAATATCCTTGGCAATGTAGCACAATATCACAAAAGTGTAAACTAGGGTCTGCAACCCAAATGTTAAGAGCCATTTTGTTGTTTTAGCAAAAATGAAACCACCTTAGGAGCCACATTTTATGTCCATTTTACCATCTTGGCTATAAGTATGTCTCAGTATGTGCTGATGTACAGTGAGATTCACTCGAAAGAGGCCCTTAATATTCTGTAATAACCCTCTCTAGGACGAAGCAATCTGAACGAAACATCGTGCAATGAGCTCCTCAGTATATGGAGCTTTGAACAGGCTGGGGTGCCCCTGCGTCGGAGCCATCGCACCGCTTAATCTCCGTTGAGTGACTGAATGAAGGGGTACGGGGGTATGCACCCAGAAGTTGCAAACTATCAGGATGGTGGTGTTCAGTATTGAGCAGTGCGTCTTCATGGTGCAAATCTATTGGGTCACTAATTGGTTTAAACGATGTCAGAGTGAATTTAGGGAGAAATATGGTGTTCGTGATATACCCTGAAAGAATTATTCAGAAGATGGTACGGAAACTAGAAATGACAAGATCATTGATCCCTTCTCATGACAGAGGCCATCCAAAAATGTCTATACTGAGGAGCACATGGCAAGTTGTTTCGTACAGATTGCTTTGTCCTAGCAAGAGTTATTACAGAATGTTCGGGGCCTCTTTCGAGTTAATCTCACTGTACTAGTATGAAAATATAAGTAAAAAGGCATATTTATTTTGCTCTTCTTTAAGCTTTAGCTCAGCTATAGCCACTTTTCTTGCATCTCTAACAGGAAACTTTTCCTCAATAATAGAACAGTTTCTTGTAAAACGTCTCTCAACGTTACATTTTTTTTTGCAAGGTTGAAGTCGCTTCTCATTCACCAGCTTCTTGTTCAAGTGGTTGGGAAAATTCAAATGAGAAGCTGGCGAATGAGAAGTGATTTCAGTTTTGCGACTTTTTACTGTTTGTCAGTTTCTTGTTGCAGATTAAACGTATCAGGAAACCAGCTGGAGTGATTATAAATGCAAATAAGTCCATTTGTCTCCGAATTATCTTCGTCTTAAATCTGAAAATTAACTCCAGTGTTTAAGACCATTTATTGTTAAAACTGTGTTGAACGATCAGCAGAGCTTTATTTTACTGCAAAGGAGGATTATTTTATTTTTACCTAAATCTGATTCTGCTGTGGAGCCGCAGCAGGGCAGTAAAAGAGCTGCATGTTGCTGACCCCTGACCTAAAGTCTGGTGTGGACCTTAGCCAACAAACTAGGCCTGTAAACCTAGTCAGTTCAAAACAACATCTACAAAACAGTTCAAAACAAACAACATCTACAGCTCTGCCAAAGTAAAATGTCACTGTTTTTATTTTTTCTCAAAACTTTCTTAATCTCAATTATAAAATCAAATCAGACTGTTTATCATTTTCTTCTTTTCCTTTATCAGAATTCTGATTTATACTAAGTGCACATGCTCACAAATAAGTCTTTTGTCCTTTAAATGTGTTTCTTGTCTCAGATGGGTAACACAGGGCAGATGCAGTCTGGCCAGGTGCCGTCCAATCAGAACTTCCTCAACAGGCCGCCCGGGCCCATTCCCGTCACCCATGGCAACGTGCAGCAGCAGGTAACCAATCAGCAGCTTGCGCTCGTGTCTGCATTTCTGTCTTATTCTGCGCTGCTGAGTCTTCACACTGCCCCGACTGCCATTTCTGTCCTCTGTCAGACAGAAGCTGCATGCTGTTCTAACCCCTACACCTCTCCTCTCATTTTCCCTTTTCTTTCTTTTCTTCTTCCTCCTTCTCGTCCTCCTCTCCCACTCTCCCTCTCTCTGCCCGAAGTCTGTGGTGGTGGGCATGGCTCCGGTTAGTCAGGTCACAATGATGGAGGACCAGCAGAGACAGAATAACATGGTGAGAGACTCTCAGCTGCACTGACATTACTACAGACACACTTTTTCACATAAACCTTTATATGCAAAGCTAAAACTCTGCGCCTGATCCAAAACTTTGCTGAGGACCTGACTAATACAGTCGCATGCAAAGGTTTGGGTGCCCCTGGTCAAATGTGTTTTTTGTTGATTTTCTAAGTAAAAATGAGTGAACACATCCTCTACAGCAGGGTTTCTCAACCTTTTACGCCTTGATGCCCACCTGTTTATCACTAGAAAGCTTGCAGGCCATCAAGAAAACAAAACTCAACATTTTTGCTTAAGTGCTTAAATCAATAAACTAAAGGTTCTAGACCAACCTCTGAAAAACAACCCCATATCATCATCCCTCCTCCACCAAACTTTACAGTTGGCACAATGCAGTCAAGCGGGTAACATTTTCCTGGCAAATATCAGCAAAATATTGGTGTGAGTGGACAATTGTAAGGTCAGAATGCACTTCTGTACATTTTAACACACAGTTACTGTTTATGTGCTGAATTGAACGTATTGGGAGAAAAAATAAAACATAAATATGGCCTGTGCACATTTTATATTTTATATTTTGTTTTTTTGTTTTGTTTTTTACAATGATAAACTCAGAAAATAATTTATTTTTGCATAAAAACAAACAAAATTATAAAATTATTTCCACTAGTTTTTACAACATTTGTGTTCGACTGTATATCGTTTGGCCAAAATCAGCCGATATGATGGTTTTACAGAATGAACATCACCAGTGGAAATCCAGATGTTTCTTTAAAGGGGAAACAGTCACGTTAGGCTATTTTTATTTTTTAATGTCAGAAAGGAGTCGGTCAGGCCAGACTTAAAATCATAAATCAAACTGTTTAAAATAATAAAATAATCTATTAGAATGTGTTTGCCTCAAGCAAACCAATGAAAATGTGCCCAGTTTACATTTTTGTTGTGCCATAAACACATCGCTGTGAAAGCTAACAAGTGTGGAATATAATTGCGGTCAGCTCAGACAGTTGTGATGGGGCGTTTATGTAATAATTGGGACAGGCCTGTTTAATTCCTTCTTGAAATATTTTGGTGTGAAGTGTCTTGAGTACACATGAATGTTTCTCAGAACAAATGATGTGTCTTGTTGCAGTTCAGGTTATTTATAGCAGCAGCTATTTTTTTAAACTGTTGCCTGTGTCACAGTTTTTCAGTTGTGTGCGATCCAGACTGACTTTTCTTCCTGCACATGTTGGCACAGTGTAAAAGCAATGATTACAAAGGAAATGTAGATCCTTACTAACGTAATTCCTTGTAGATGTGGTCAGCGCTTCTTATTCCAGTGTTGTGCTATTACATAGCCACGCCCACAGGACCTTTTGAGGTGCAAAGGAACTCGGAATCAAGCTTTATGTATTCTGAAGTTAAACTCAATTCAATATCTCTCAAACTATGTATCATAAATATCCTGATTTTTGTTTCGAACATTAATTTTGAGGGCTGGAAAATTGATCAAGACTCCGACAGCATGACTGATCCCTTTTAAATGTTCTGTAGGAAAACCACATTCAGGATTTCTTGAGAAACAACCAACCAATCAGTCACTAATGAAGCCCAGCATTAGGGTTAAATAATAAGGTCACTTATAAATATACAAGAAACCATTTATATCACTTCTGCTATATTGAGATTAAGAAATTTGACCGTTGAACTGAAACTGACCTTCATGTTTGGCAGTAGTCAGTCATGTCAGTCAGTAAAGCTGTCAATCTGAAACTATTGGCATCTATTTCATTTTTTAACCACTTTAAATTATAGCAGCCAAAGTTATTGACTTGACTTTTAGCTCCTTAAGATCAATATTGTGAATTTTCATAGTCGGGCCTAAACCTTTCCCCTTTTCCAAGAACAGTCCTGCCTTTCTCTTTGCCTGTTTCAACCTTGTATGACTGAGCAGTTCGCTGTCTTGACTTTATACTGCATGCAGTGCCTTTACCCTAAAAACCCTTAAATCTCTCCCATTTCAAACAGCAGGACTCCAAAAACAGGGGTATTAGACCCCAGTACTTTGGTATTGGACCTGACTGAACACACCTGATTCATTATCAACTATGTACCATGCCTGTAGGACTCTAACACATTCATGATGTTATAATGCATTCATAAACATGGCTATGTATGTTTATAAACATGTTTTATGCATTATAGCTAGCAAAAAACCCAGCAGGTTAAGATCAGTGTTCCTCAGTGCAAGCATTTTAGGTATTTCACCCTCTACAGTGCATAAGAACATCAAAAGATACAAGAAGACTGGAGAAATATATGTATGTGTGTGAAGGAAAAGGCTGAAAACCACAACTACAACCTTTTTCAGGGGCTTCCATGCTTATTTTAGCATGACAACAGCAAGAAACATTGTGCACATGTTACAACAGCATGGCTGCCTAATCAGAGAGTGTAGTTTGGCTAGGCTGGCCTGCCTGTGTCCCACCAAATGTGTGTTTTTGTTTGTTTGTTTGCTTGTTTTTTTTGTTTTCTTTTTTTTCTGTTTTTTCAAATTGTGATACAAGCTGCATTCCAGAGCCTGGGGTGCAGCTGAGGTAGTGCAGGTCCTTGGTAGGACTGTCTTATGAAGACTCCTCCATAGTAGCCTATTGGTTACACAAATGGAGCAATCCAAATGAGGCTGCGTGGTGATGTCTCCAGAAAGGTCCAGCTTTTTTTGCGAAAAAACAATGATGTTTGTAGGGTAGAACATTGTGTTTTTATACAGTTTTCAAGTTAATATAGGTCAAATAAGAGTTCTTTATTAGTCCCATAGTGGGGAAATTCACTTTCAAGAAGAGATGTAACAAATAAGCTATTAACCTTCTTATGGTAGAAGGTTACAGTTTGTTACTTATTACCATATAGACAATATACACTCACCAGCCACTTTATTAGGTACTAGTAAAAAGTTGGACCCCTTTTTGTCTACAGAACTGACTTAATTCTTCATGGCATACTTTCAGCAAGGTGTTGGAAACATTCTTCAGAGATTTTGGTCCATATTGACATGATAGCATCACACAATTGCTGCAGATTTGTCGGCTGTACCTCTATGATGCGAATCTCCTGTTCCACCACATCCCTGGTGGAAAAGGTGCTCTATTGGATTGAGATCTGGTGGCTGTGGAGGCCATTGCAGTACAGTGAACTCATTGTCATGTTCAAGAAACCAGTTTGAGATGATATGAGCTTTGTGACATGGTGCCTTATCCTGCTGGAAGTA